>NC_063191.1:8022507-8085007 GCF_017589495.1 Alosa alosa
GATGAAGTGTGCATCTCCTGTGAAGGTGAGGAGTACCTCTGAGGTGTGTTCAAATTTGGTAACCAGTGGTGAATGTTTGTGGTGAACATGTTTCCTCTGAACAGTTAAATTTGACCGATTTGGTGTAAACAGCTCATTGTTCCAGTAACACTTCATCCAGCTCACGTCCAGCTCTACTGTATGTTTGCGGAGAATGACCTCCTAAGACTGATTGTGACTGTTTGCAAAGGTTCGCCAAAAACTCAAGGAAAACAGAAACCTGTTTGGAAATGTTCACTTTTGTTTTGCGAATTTCAACACACATCTGGTGTGATAAAGAGCGACTTCAGATGAGAAGAAGGGCTGTGAACACTTATCTGGGCGCAACCTGCTGGATCCTCACATATACGGTGCAGGAGGAGTAATAGATGAGACCATATGAATATGAATGGGTCTCTGCCATCACAACATGACTGGTTAACGCTGCTACAAACAGTGAGGAGGAGGAGGAGGACGAGGAGGAGGATGATGATGACGAGGAAGAGGAGGAGGATCCACACGACTAGATGATCATGATGATGATGATACACAGAGGAAACGATGAAGGGTCTAGATGAAGCTGACCCTGCAGCGATGATGGACCAATGGCTAATGAGAGGAACAGTGATGCTGGAACAGTGATGCTGACCCTGCAGCGATGATGGACCAATGGCTAATGAGAGGAACAGTGATGCTGACCCTGCAGCGATGATGGACCAATGGCTGATGAGAGGAACAGTGATGCTGACCCTACAGCGATGATGGACCAATGGCTGTTGAGAGGAACAGTGATGCTAACCCTACAGCGATGATGGACCAATGGCTGATGAGAGGAACAGTGATTGTAAGGACATAAACGTGTCCTACCTCATCAACCACAGACTAGAGTGGCGTCCATCTTCCAGCGCAGGAATGAATGTAAAAACAGAAGTCCAAGACAATAAAAGAAAAAGGGAAAAGAGTGTGCAAAATGGAGTGAAAGAGAGTAGAAAAGAGAAGAGGGGATCTGCTGGACTGGACTGGACTGGACTGTGTTATTTCTTCCTCTTGGTCTTCTTCTTGCGGGTGAAGAGGCATCCGACAGTCTCGTAGTCGTCGATGGACAGGGATACTGGCATGGGCAACGGGGCAGAACCGGGCAGGCCATTGAAGGGCGTGAGCGACTCTAAGTAAGCCTCGCGCTGCGGCGACGTCGGCAGCAAGGACGTCAGCTTCCTCATGCTGGATCGCCGCGGCAACGAGGGTGAGCGGCCAGAGCAGGACGACAGCGAGGAAGACGAGGAGGACAAAGAGGACAGCGAGAACCGGAAGCGGGTCTGTGCAGGGGACTCTTTAGCAGACAGCGCCTTCTTGCTCTTGGCCGGTTCTTTGTGCTCCTTGAGTTCTTTGAGTTCTTTCTGTTCTTTGTGTGTTTTGAGTTCTTTCAGTTCTTTGAGTTCTTTCAGTTCCTTGTGTTCCTTATGGTCTTTCTGTTCCTTGTGTTCCTTCTGGTCTTTCTGTTCCTTGTGTTCCTTGTGGTCTTTCTGTTCCTTGTGTTCCTTCTGGTCTTTCTGTTCCTTGTGTTCCTTATGGTCTTTCTGTTCCTTGTGTTCCTTGTGGTCTTTGTGTTCCTTCTGGTCTTTCTGTTCCTTGTGTTCCTTGTGGTCTTTCTGTTCCTTGTGGTCTCTGCCCTGGCGTGGGCTGTGGGTCAGCACCGTGTGTGTTTGGGTCTGACCCTGGGCGCCGGGCTTGGCTTTGGCCTTGGCGCGGGGAGGGGCCACAGGCTGCTTGGCGCGGGTGCTCTGGGGCGACTTGCTGGCCACCACCAGGCCCTGCAACTTACTCACCACCTCCGAGAGCAGACGCAGCGCCTTGGCGTCCTCCTCCGACGCCGAACCCCCCGACCCAGTCCCCGTCCCCGACCCGGCCGCCCCCGCCAATTCCGCCACCCTCTTCGCCCCGGCTCTCCGCCCGGTGGCGCGGCGTTCCTCCAGGCTGTGTTGGCGAAGCACCCCACCGCTGAAGCTGCGCGGGTAGCACCCCGAACCCAGCTGTGCTGGAGCAGCCCGGGGCTGGGGAGCCGCCTGGGGATGATGGACTCGGGTGGGAGATGCATGGCAGGTTAAGCGCTTGTGCTTGTGGAGTGGAGCGGAGGTGGAGAGAGGGGAGCCGGGCACGGTGGCACTGCGCTGGCGCAGAGGGGGGTGCCGTTTACCCGCTCGGATTTTCTTCTGGGGGGGTGAGAGTGAGCCGCTGGGTTTGGAAGTGTCCTTGCTGTGCACGTCTATGGGGGGGGCAAAAAAGCAAAGCGAGGACACAAGTATTAATAACAGGATTTAAAACGCACAAGACAAGTATTAATAACAGGATTTAAAATGCTTAAAATTTGGAAAATTTTCATTCCAAAGAAAACATTTCTGTGATTTACATTCACATTTGTTAATTTGGCCAAAGTGAATTGTAAAGTGGATGACAACCCCACTTCCAAAAAAAAGTGAAGCAGGTGAACCTTGAAGATAGATAGATACTGTAGATAGATAGATAGATAGATACTGTAGATAGATAGATAGATAGATAGATAGATAGATAGATAGATAGATCCTGTAGATAGATAGATAGATAGATAGATCCTGTAGATAGATAGATAGATAGATAGATAGATAGATAGATAGATAGATAGATAGATAGATCCTGTAGATAGACAGACAGATAGATAGATAGATAGATAGATAGATAGATAGATATATCCTGTAGATAGATAGATAGATAGATAGATCCCTGTAGATATAGATAGATAGATAGTGATAGATAGATAGATAGATACTGTAGATAGATAGATAGATAGATAGATCCTGTAGATAGATAGATAGATAGATAGATCCTGTAGATAGATAGATAGATAGATAGATAGATAGATAGATACTGTAGACAGATAGATAGATAGATAGATCCTGTAGATAGATAGATAGATAGATAGATAGATAGATCCTGTAGATAGATAGATAGATAGATAGATAGATAGATAGATAGATAGATACTGTAGATAGATAGATAGATAGATAGAGAGATAGATAGATAGATACTGTAGATAGATAGATAGATAGATAGATAGATAGATAGATAGATACTGTAGATAGATAGATAGATAGATATATATATAGATAGATAGATAGATAGATCCCTGTAGATAGATAGATAGATAGATAGATCCTGTAGATAGATAGATAGATAGATAGATAGATAGATAGATAGATATAGATAGATAGATACTGTAGATAGATAGATAGATAGATAGATCCTGTAGATAGATAGATAGATAGATAGATAGATCCTGTAGATAGATAGATAGATAGATAGATAGATAGATAGATAGATAGATAGATAGATCCTGTAGATAGATAGATAGATAGATAGATCCTGTAGATAGATAGATAGATAGATAGATAGATAGATACTGTAGATAGATAGATAGATAGATAGATAGATCCTGTAGATAGATAGATAGATAGATAGATAGATAGATAGATAGATAGATACTGTAGATAGATAGATAGATAGATAGATAGATAGATAGATAGATACTGTAGATAGATAGATAGATAGATACTGTAGATAGATAGATACTGCAGATAGATAGATAGATAGATAGATAGATAGATACTGTAGATAGATAGATAGATATAGATAGATACTGTAGATAGATAGATAGATAGATAGATACTGTAGATAGATAGATAGATTGATAGATAGATAGATAGATAGATACTGTAGATAGATAGATAGATACTTTATTGATCCTCAAGGGGAAATTCAGTAGGTGAACCTTGAAGGTGGCCCACTAAAAGTACAGTTACAATATGTGGCTACATAAACATCCCTAGCAAGCATGAATTCAACATGTTCCATTAGAGTTGCCCTTTACCCCATCACAGCCTTCTTACCAATGACAGCAGGAGTGTAGATAGTGGGGGCGGAGTTTGTGAGCCCCGCCCCCATAAGCTCACAGGTCTGGTAGCAGAGCTGGTTGCCCATGGGGTCGTACTGCACCAGCAGGCATTTCTGCACAGGCATCGTGTTGGGCAGCCCTGCTCCCGCTGAGGCCCCCAGTGGGGGGTCCATGGAGCATCCGTCGGTGAGGCTGAGGATCTTGCTGGTGGCCAGCTTCTCCATGGTGTAGCGCCGCAGGTTGTCCCAGCGGTGGCGCACTCGAGCCGCCTTGGGCGTCTGTGGGGGGGTCTGGGAGGCGGGCTGGGACGAGGAGGACGAGGAGGAAGGTTGCGGGGAGGTCTGGGATGGAGCGTTCGTCGGGGCATGAGACGGAGTATGCAAAGGACTCATGGAGGGACTCGAGGTGGGGGACAGAGACGGAGCCTGAGGCAGTGACGCAGCTCACGTTACACATCACAGTACTCAAGACACAATACTCAGGGCTTGATCAGAGCTTCACAAGCATACTCAAGACACCATACTCAGGACTTAATCAGAGCTTCACAAGCATGTCATTAGCAATGCTGACATACCTGTGTATCTGTGCACAGCTGAAATGAAATGTGCTTGTGTGAATGTCTCAATGTGCTTGTGTGAATGTCTCAATGTGCTTGTGTGAATGTCTCAATGGGCTTGTGTGAATGTGCTTGTGTGAATGTCTCAATGGGCTTGTGTGAATGTGCTTGTGTGAATGTCTCAATGTGCTTGTGTGAAGGTCTCAATGGGCTTGTGTGAATGTCTCAATGTGCTTGTGTGAAGGTCTCAATGTGCTTGTGTGAAGGTCTCAGTGGGCTTGTGTGAATGTCTCAATGTGCTTGTGTGAAGGTCTCAATGGGCTTGTGTGAATGTCTCAATGTGCTTGTGTGAATGTCTCAATGAATGTCTCCATGGGCTTGTGTGAAGGTCTCCATGGGCTTGTGTGAATGTGTAAAGTGTACTGAATGCCACAGTATTACCAATGCTCCTTTAGAACACAAGCATACTTACTTACTAATATTCTCCAATCTGCATAACTGTCACATCCTGTCTATAATTCACTATCACTTCAATTTACTTACCTATACCTACTTACCTTTGTGTTGCCCCCGTCTTTTAATGACCATCAAAACAGGCTGTGTGTGTGTGTGTGTGTGTTTGTAAATGTGTTTATATGTATTTTATATAATAAGCTTATTTGAGCTCACTTGAGAAGCTGGAATTGAGCCTGACGAAGCAGAATGCGAAACGTGTTGCTCAATAAAGAAGCTCAGTAAAAGAAAGTAAATTTACCAGTGTGCGGTGGTGACCCTTCCTTGTTGTGTTTATATGTATGTGTGTGTGTGTGTGTGTGTGTGTGTGTGTGTGTGTGTGTGTGTATGTGTGTGTATATGTGTGTGTGTGTGTGTGTGTGTGTGTGTGTGTGTGTGTGTGTGTGTGTGTGTGTGTGTGTGTGTGTGTGTGTGTGTATGTATGTGCTTACCAGGGGCTGCTTGTTCTTGACCATACACACAATCCTCATGGCCTCCTCATCGCTAGGCAGGTCGGCAGGGACAGGGGGCAGCACAGGATCATAGTCCTTCTTGGCCACCGTGTCGTGAGTGAGCAACAGGGCCTGCCACAGCCGAAAGAACAAACACTCAAGTCAAGAACATGAACAAGTTTATACTTTATAAATCACCTTAAAAGGTGTGTGACTTCTGAATTTTTTGTTGGTATTTTATGTCGGTATCACTGAAAACAAATACATATAACAATCTATGAAAATAACTATGTAAGCCAGTATGTGCATAAGACATAAGTCATATTGAAATACATTTTGAAGACACCAATTGCTGATTTTACAAATTGCACCTCTGAGTCACAGTTATGCTTTTTAAAAATGACATTTCAAATTAGACATAACATTTAATATTGTCAAATTGCAGTTTATCTATGTTATAAATAACAAAGTGAAAATACCAAAGTGAAATAAAAGTTTGACAGTACACCTACAGTATGTGGAGTGAGTTGTCTGACTATGTGTGAAGTTAAAATAAAAGGCTTGTTGACCATATCATGAGCCAAACTACTGGTAATAAAACGGAGATGAAAGTTTGACCATGCTCTTCTGCATGCCCAGCACAGTATGCGTTGAGTGAGCTGGCTGACCTGGACGTGAGGCTTCTCCAGTAGGCGGTAAAGCTCCAGAATCTCTGGTGTAGGGGTGGTGACCTCTCTTAAATTGGCCATCACCTGCAAGATGCAATCCAATATGCATTCATTGAGTACTGTACGACATACAGTGAGTGAAGGGAGTCTTTCACCTTGTTCTCTGATGTTACCATACTGTAGAAGGTATATGCAACTTTAGTCTGGCAAACACTTGCTCAGGTGCTATTTTACATGCCTGTTTACAACACTACACACTATAATGGCCCATTTTAGCAGATATCTAGTGCCCCCTTATGCATCTGGCAACCACATGAATAATTATGTGTCCTTTACACAGATTGGCAGCCTTGCAGCCAAAGGTCGTTTTACAATAGGCTTCAGCAACCTCTATCTGAGACTCCAACTCGAAGTGGTAACATGAGCAGAGGGAGGAGAGACTCGCGTCTGTACGTGTCACACTCTGTCTGTGATTAGAGGGAGGGACGGCTCACATCTGTATGTGTCACACTCTGCCTTTGATCAGATTCAACCTTTTTAGTGGTCATTTCAAAGTCCGAGATTTGCACAGGAAGGAGGAGACAACCACATTTCCGGTTTACAGTAGCTTTGAGGCCATGCACCAAACTCTCCTTATTCAGCAAAGCCAAGGTAAAGTAAAGCCAACGCCAAGTGTTTAAGATGTGTTAAGTTGTGTGTAAGTGTGTGTAGGTGTATTAAGGTGTGTATAGTTGTGTGTAGGTGTATGTAGGTGTGTAATTGTGTGTAGGTGTGTATAGTGGTGTTAAGGTGTGTGTAGGAGTGTGAAGTGTATTAAGGTGTATGTAAATGTGTGTAGGAGTGTTAAGGTGTGTGTACGTGTGCATAGGTGTGTGTAAGTGTGTTAAGGTGTGTGTAAGCGTGTGTAGGTGTGTTAAGGTGTGTGTAGGTGTGTGTTTTAAGAAGTGCCATGGCTGAACGTACCTCCTGGGAGAGACCGGATGAGTAAGGCAAGTAAGGGGTTAACACACACTTTGCATTCTTCTGCTGCAACAGGCACTCATATACCTGAGAGAGAGAGAGAGAGAGAGAGAGAGAGAGAGGAGAGAAAGAAGAGAATAGACAACAGAGAAATTTAGGGAATGAGAGAGAAAAAATAGAATAGAGAAACGAATGAAGAGAGAGAGAGAGATTATTGGGAAAAAGAGAAAGAGAAAGAGAGAGAGGGAATGAGAGAGAAAAGAGAGGGAAGAGAGAGAAAGAGAGAGAGAGAGGGAAATGAGAGAGAGAAGAGAGAAGAAAGAGAGAGAATGAGAGAGAAATGAAGGAGATGAGAGAGAGGGAATGAGAGAGAGAGAGAGAGAAATGGAGAGAGAGAGAGATGAAGAGCGAGAATGAACAGCAGAAAGAGGGAGTGAGATGGAGAGATGGATAAATAAAGCACTAGAGAGGGGGCATCTGACGCAACAACTGTGGACAAACCAAAGCCACTAACAAAGGGGGAAACAGACACTGATTAACAGTGGGCAAGATGTGTTAAAATATCAACCATGATGCAATGTTTTCAATAACTCTCGCTACTCCTGTAAAATCATTGCCCTCATTTTTGGTAGTTTAGGCCATGTGCACAAGATGTGTGTACGAGGCCTGCAGATTTGTGGACTACATAAGAACAAGGCCAAGAAACGGACAAGATATGTCTCTGTTTCAGCAGTAATTGGTAGCCTCTACATATGTAGGTGCCACTTTTACCCCTAATGTGCATAATGGACTGGGATATTGGCTGCTGTTGTACACCTTTCTGTCAAATTTGGATTATGCCATGACATATGCTTATCTTCTAATCCAATAATCCAAATAAAGAATTTAAATGTGTGTGTGTGTGTGTGTGTGTGTGTGTGTGTGTGTGTGTGTGTAATAACACAAAGTAGCATGGATGGACACAAAGTAGTGTTGATGAGTGCATTTGTGTGTGTGGGGGCATACTTGCATACTAACCACTTGAGAGCCAAGCAAGAGATCAAAGAACAGGTGTGTGTGTGTGTGTGTGTGTGTGTGTGTGTGTGTGTGTGTGTGTGTGTGTGTGTGTACTAACCCTAAGTAGCGACCGAAGCCAGGGTGCACTGAGCAGGCTGTGAAGCAGGTCTGCACCACTAATGTCTCTGCTGATAGAGAGCCTCACCTCCGCTAACACATCAGCCAACACCTGAGTCAGACCTATACACACACACACACACACACACACACACACACACACACACACACACACACACACACACACACACACACACACACACAATATAGATGGTTAGTCCAGAGAGGGCCATTGCAGATCAGGAGATAGTAGCACAACAGGGTAATGACACACTCACACACACTGAAACACACACACTCACACACACTGAAACACATACTAAAACCCACAGTCACACACACTGAAACACACACACACAAACTGAAACACAAACTGAAACACACACTAAAACACACACTAAAACACACACTAAAACACACACATTCACACATACTGAAACACACACACACACACTCACACACACACACACACACACTGAAACATAACTGCGCAACTGTCCCAACTGTGGCTGTACACTGTGTAGGTGTTAAGTTGGGACATGGACCACACCTTAAAAATGTAAGAGAAGCCTTTGCATCAACACCACATCATCAGCAGCATCGCCAAAACATGACAGTCAAGTGACAGACGCCTGTCAGGTAAACCTCTGCCTGTGCCACCTGTGCTTTTTAGGTATCTACTGTAGGTACCTGCCTGGCAGTTGAAACAGCGTTGGATACAGCAGGATGCACACAAACACACACACACAGACACACAGAGCTGATGGAGCAGAGGGACTCACCGTTGTCCTGCTGGCCTCTCTGAGACATGGCCATGGCCTCTGGTCTCTGTTTCATAGCCCTCACTAGGGAAAGGACAAGAGGAGTCAGACAAGAACACACACGCACACAGACACAAATATGCAAAAACAAAAAAAGGAAACAACACAAACTGTGTTGTCCCTATCTGGACACAGAGATGTCTAAAAACAACCTAAGTTGTGTTGTTTTCAACACATTTGTTTTGTGTGTATGCACTTCAAAATGCATGTTAAAAAACAGAAACAGAAAACATCCGGTTTATTATTTGTTTTACTGTAATCTAATACATTAATGGTAATATACGTAATGTACAATCTGTCCTGTCGCATAGTTGTTTTAAAAACAGCTTTGCTGACCGCTGTCAAGTCAAGCCAAGTCATAGCGCAGTCTATTTATGAATGGACGTGCATAGCCAAGTGAATTGTAGTTGTGGTAATCTTGACGCCGCCACAGTTAGAGAGACGGTGAGGTGAGAACGGACCGTCACGCAACTCCTCCTCCCCCTTCAAAGGTCAGTCTACCCTGGTCAGCTCAGTTATTCGGCCCCCATCCTGTGAGTCAATGAGATTACTGTCCCATATATGCCCCCAAACACCCCAACCTCTTCCCACCGCGCTGAAGAGGTACAGTAAAGGGTAAGCCTACCTACCTATACTGAAATGATTAAAGTAGGACATTGTTTTTGTTGTCTTCTAGGTCGTTGGTCAAAGACCTATATTGCCAACCACTTCTGCATCATCTGTTGAAACAGCTCTGTAAAAAAAAATCCAGTCCACATTCGACATCACACAACACGTGTGTCCATATTTGGACAGGCTTCACCGGTCCGTGAGAGCTGAGAGTAGAGATGAAATACATTAAAAAAAAAAAAAAAGAAAAAAAAGCAGCAGGGATCATGAGGCGCAGCGATAAGCCCCGATCAGATGCTGTCACAGATCTCACACAGGGAAATAATTATCGCCCATGTGCCACCCGGCCCGCGAGCTCTGTAGCGCGCGGTTGGCACTCCGCCCCCGCAGAACAGGTGGGGAGCTCGTCAGAGACCGGGACAAACAACGGGCACACGGAACTACACGGAATTATCCCCACTGCGCTAGGTCACTACAAGCCAAGCCCCGCTGTTTAAACGATGCTATGCACAGCACGACAATGCAGCTCGAGTCCTGACGTCAGGTGTTTGCAGCCGTAAAAAAACAGAGGAAATCATCATTGTGAAAAGTTAATGTTTTCAAAAGAATAATTAACTAACAACACAACCACACACTGATATAGCAATTAGTTGTTCAAGAAGCCAAGCGCTCCCAAGATAAGTAATTAAAGTAGGCTACACCACTCACTCATACATTCACTCACTCACTCACTCACCTCTCTCTCGGACTCGTCTTTCTCTCCGTTCCTCTGCCACGCTTTCTCTCTCCTCCTACTCCTACTTGAGGAGTTGTAGCTGTCAAAAAAGTCCTCCCTGCGTGCAGGTTGATTCAGGATTTTGGGATGAGGTCCGGCATTCTGGAGCGCATTCTCTCTGCGGGATGCTGCACGCAGGGTTAGTTGACCACGGCAGCGACGTTCCGGTGCACACAATGCAACGCCCGTGATTTTTTACGATGAAACATCCTCAGAAAAAAAGCAGACTGTAATCCTTTTCGATCCCATTTAATCCCGCGAGCGCGCGCGCACACACACATACATACCACGCACATACTGTAGGCTACACACACACTCACTCTCCTAAGAGCGAGCTCTTCCCAGGCCCTGGTCTGCCACTCAAAGCTTCTTAACTCTTTCTGCTTTTAGACACACACACACACACACACACACGGATGGACAGCAGTGTGTAGAAGGTTAGGTGAAAAATGGAGGCACATCAATAATATGTGTGTTCAACATCCATACCCAAAAGACCCCACACACTATACATCCTCTAAAAACTAAGTCCACACATCTAACACACACACACACACACACACACACACACACACACACACACACACACTCCCTCTCTCTCCCATCTATGTCTTTTAAATGTAATCATGTCAGCAGTGCTGTTTCAGTAGTATTAAATCCTCATGTTGATGGAAGTTTGCATGCCTGGACTGTGGTTTCGGGCTGGCAGCTGGTGTATTGTCTTGTCTGTGTGTGTGTGTGTGTACGTCAGCGGTACCGTCCGAGGACGGCAAATTAGATTTGTAGGTGAGCAAGGTACAGGGTCAGAGGTCACGCTGTCGGGCCAGGATGTAAGCGCTACCCAAAGATTATGTAGATTATGCTTTCTCTCCACAACACACACACACACACAGCAGAAGTCACACCAGGGTGGCACATAAACATAACATTTACACAATAAAACACTAAATATTAAAACTTCCAATAGAATACTAAATTATGCATTGTTTATAACCAAACTGTTTATTTTATGTAAAGAGGACAATAATCAAGTTATTTGACATATGAAGTAGCAAATATATATATATATATATATATATATATATATATATATATATATATATATATATATATATATATATATATATATATATATATATTTATACACACCGTATATTTTTTTTATATATAGACCATATATAGACACTTTCATCTGCTTAAAAAAACATGTGCTTTCCCACCAATTCCGGTGACACTGAAAACAACATTAAGCTAATGGTCATTTGAGGGACAAACAACAAAAAAAAAAAAAAAAAAAAAAAGTTTAAAGTCAGCATTTTGTAGAGCATTTCTCTAAAGTCCAATTTATTTTCATTTCAAAGCATCTGCATTGGTTTTGAACGTTTCAACCGTAAATCCTCTAGGAACATGCAAGTGCAAGGGCAGGCCTTATAGGCAAGATTTGCATGGATATAACAACTTCATTACAATTATAAACTCATGTTGGTACATACACTCACATGTTAAGTAATCATAATTTTGCCTACCTAATATCTTACATTTCAAGTCCTTCATGAAAACAGGTCAGTGACAGCTGTTCCACCATACAGTTGCACTTACAGTAACAGCCAAGCAGGCAGAGCCACAGACTTCCTTTTCAGGACAGAGCAATCTATGGGTGTCATGGAGATGGAATGTCAGAGGAAAAAGGACATTCTGACCTGGCTAAATTATGCTAATTATTTCCCACACAAAATTCACATTCAAAACCATCAGTATCAGTAGAATACACTCTCTCTCTCATATGCCCCCACACCCCCACACACACACACACGCACAAGCTGACACATATATACAGACAATGTACATATTTCTGCACATACATAGAAAACTGATAGATGACTCTCTCCAGTATGCACGCAGACATACAAGATCATACATCTTTACTTGTGCATAAACATAACATACTGGTAGATTACTTTCTCTAGTGTGCATGCGCACACACACACACACACACACACACACACACACACACACACACACACACGCTGGTAAGCACTCTTAAGCTGCTGGGTCAGAGAGCGAGTGCACTACTGTGGTCCCCTCCCCCATCTATACAGTACTTGGTTCACATTCTGTGTTACATCAGGGTCTGTGACATCCACGGTCACACACACACACACACACACACACACACACACACAGACGCACACACACACACACACTGTGGTGTTAATGTGCCTAGATCTCACACAGTCATGACCATGACTTGATCTTGTTACTCTCTGTCTTGTTCACACAACCACACACAGTCCCCAGGAGCATGTGTAATGGTAGCCTGTGGATGCAGTAACTGTGCAGTGAGTCAACCTCCCTCCCGACAGCTTAAGAGACGTTCTAGTGACAGACTCCATCATCAATCGCTTTGTCAACATACCCGCATCACTACGAGGTGCTATACGTTTGTGGATTCGAGCCTTTGGGCTGGACAGCACAGTAAAACACAACAGAAGCTACATAAATAGTCACACAGACTTTTGCTTGTCAAAGGTCCACTATATTGGTGTTTTAGTTTAATTATGCTTTATAACTTTTTTTTATCACTAATGTTAATGTTTGTTAATGTCATCACAAGTCCCTGTGGACAAAAATGCCTGCTAAGAACTATAAATGTAACATAAATTACTAATTCACACACATACACACCCCAACTTTTTCTTTATGACAATGTTGAGGACCCTGATGTCAGGACATTATAATCTTAAAACGAATGTGTTGTTCCTATCTGGACACAGAGATGTGTTAAAAAAACAACGCAAGTTGTGTTGCTTCAACACAAATTGTGTTATTTTCAACACTATGTAACAAATAAAAAAGGAAACAAAACAAACAAACTGTAATTTATCTATTTTCCTGTCACACTTTCTCTCTCTCTCCCTCCAACTTCAGGAGTTGTGTCTGTCGAAAGCCCTTCCTGGGTAGGTAGCCTCAGGATTTAGGGATGATGATGCATTCCTTGATATCAATCTGATCTACCTCTGATCCTTCACTGGTCTGGTTCTAATTCCGATCAGTAATCAATAATGTAATTCCCCTCCTCTTCAATTCCCCTCCAGCATGTATACGGGTGGTTGACATGACATGGCCTTTTTTTGGTCCAATGTGTCAAAGATAGGTAAATTATAAACAAAACTGTCAAAAACTATGGTGATATTGTTCAGATAATGCTGTTTTATATGAACCTACAGAGCATTCATGGGATTAATCTTCCATTTTTTCACAATTTTCAACCAAACCAGAAAAAGCTCATATGGCGTGACTGTCCCAAGCTCATTTCACAAATGTTGATTTTGAATAAAAACAAGAAAATGAATTCATTTTCTGTTTATTCAATCATATATTGATAACCCCGATGCCTACTTGTGAGTCTGCTTGACTAAAAGTTCAGGCATAATATTGTGAAGCCACCCTTAACTAAAACATTTTGTCCCAGAAATGGATATCATATGGTGTGACGCCATATTACTTTTTTTAAACGGGCAATTGTTTGGAGACCTTTGGGGAGTAGGGGTCCTCCTTCTTTCAGGAGGAAGAACAACACCTCAGAAGGACACTGAAAGTTACAAGGTGAGTTTTCTCTGTTCATGTTTTAAAAAAAATCAAGTATATCCGGCACTCCTGCTTCAGTTCCCTTTTGCACTGTCTTTTGGTGTGACGCATTTTACACAAAAATGCCCAAATGAAATGACTTTTTAGTCAATATTACCTTTAAAACTATATTGTCATATTGCAGTTTTAGGATGTTAGTATAAAAGCACATTGCTTAATGTCATACAAAGTACATAAAACCCTCATATGGTGTGACTCCATATCAGTGTGACTGGGTTTTCTCGTCACACCATATGATTTATTTGTCACACTATATGATAGAAACTGCATTTTCCTACATAAATAATGTTTTTTCATACATATGTTTAACTCATAATTAAGTGTAATAAATATTTTGACATATTTAACATGATTTAACATTTATTATTTAAGATGTGCAACTATTGCATGTATTGTGAATCACACACACATAAAATCACCCCCACACACACTCACTCACTCACTCTACAGCCTTGGATACAAAAGATACATATTTGACATTCTAAATATCAATAGTAGTCTGAGAAAATAAGTTCTGGTGTTAAAGAAAACAGCAATATTAATGTTGTCTTTAGCACTATAAGTAATTGCAACAATTTAATCTGATTATAATGCCGGATATGTTTTTAAATTATCTGAATAAATTGTTGAACAGATATAAAGAGAATAAACTCAAAGGGGAACTACAAACATTCAGATTGAAGCCCACCATTGAGAAGAGAAACACTCAGGGAACCCAAGAGCTATACAATATTTGGTGGCATTCTGTTTTACATAGTTGTGATTTCTGAAAGTGAACTTTACATAATATACCTGTCTTAAACTGTCTTTTGTTGCTTGTGAAATACACATAATACACATTTTTGTATTAACAGATTGTTATGTGGTGTTATTGATCATATGGCGTGACACCATATCATTTGGTGTGACATCAAGAAATTATGAAAATAAAAAGGCTTTTGGGGTCTAAATCATACAAATCTCAATGGAACAGATAGAAAATAGGATCAGCAAAAGTCACAAGCTTTTTTTTTTATATATATCAAGGTATGTCAAAATGAATATGACGTTTATTGAAAGATTGAGGACATATGTCTTACTCTGTGTATTGATGAAGAAATATACGGTAAAGTGTAATAAATTTGCACAAGGAAATGCTAGATCTTGATGAAGTAATGATAGAAGATTATAATACATTGACTCACATTAAAAACAAAATACCCCATTATAATTTTACACACAATAACTTTCATGTCACACCATATGACAATTTTAGTCACTACCACAACTAATTAGTGAATAAATATGAATTTCAACACAAAATCTAAAAGACCATACATATTTTTGGAAATGTAAGGGTCAGTACAACAGGACTAAGTGATTTCCATGCCTAATATCTAAATTCTTTTTCAAAAACTTTTATTCGGTCTAAAACGTCAACCACCCACACGCAGTAGACCAGTCCAATTATCTAGATAAACATATAGGTGGGCTAAACTGTGCATGTAAACGTACTGGGCTAAACTGTGCATGTAAACATACTACGCTAAACTGTGCATGCAAACAGTAGGTGGGCTTAACTGTGCATGTAAACATACTAGGCTAAACTGTGCATGTAAACATACTACGCTAAACTGTGCATGTAAACATACTACGCTAAACTGTGCATGCAAACAGTAGGTGGGCTTAACTGTGCATGTAAACATACTAGGCTAAACTGTGCATGTAAACGTACTAGGCTAAACTGTGCATGCAAACAGTAGGTGGGCTTAACTGTGCATGTAAACATACTAGGCTAAACTGTGCATATAATCGTACTAGGCTAAACTGTGCATGTAAACATACTGATTTTTGGCCCTGATTACTCACAGATGTGGCATTGATCAATAGCCTTCATTCACTCACCTAATCAACTTAGCAATTAGCAAAGCGCCTAAAGCTGTCAATTAACAAAATAATAAAAAAAAAAACATATAAAACATCATGTACAGTTTAGAAACTAACACCGAAACATTAGTTCTTTTGTTAACAGCAGCATCTCAACAAACATCTTCTTAGTGTGACGTGAAATTAAAAAGACACACACACACACACAGACAGATGCACAAGCACACAGATGCACATACACACACAGTGCTGGGAAGGTTACTTTTAAAATGTATTCCATTAAACATTACTGAATATATGCCCTAAAATATATTTTGATATAACATATTATATATGTCTATAACATATTCTGATAGATTACTAGCCTGGAAAAACCAGACCCTGGTAATCTAGAAAGATTTATGGTCTGGCCACGAACAATGTAATGGCCCAATTCGAGGGGCGGCAACAAGCAAGCATTTCAAAGTCTCACTGCACGCAATTGAACAACACTACTAGACCATGTTTACACTGAATGATTTCGGACTTTGACGCAATCGGATAACACTACGACCAATATTTACTCTCCTCCAACGTTGCAGCGCTATTTTCATCAGTTTAGCTGGTTCCCCGGATTGCAAGGGGTAAAAGTAACGTGAATCATTGCTCCTTGCCAGAGTGTCTCACAGAGACAATTCCATTGTGCTCTCGCGAGAACTTTTTTCCAGGGTAATAGATTACTCAAAGTGAGAAGTAATGTATTTTGAATACTTGGATTACAATAATGTTGTATTATATTTAGCAGTGGATAAAACAGTTATGTGAGGTTATGTGACTCATAGCATCAACAACCCACAATCTGCTTAACAGTTAAGATGGATTGATATACAGTATAAGCTACAGTATGTGCTATGAAACATTGTGTCAAAGAAGAACAGAGATGTTTTGTCTGCACATACAGTAGGCTAAAAGGCTACCACATCCCAAACAAAGTAGGCTATACACAGTTTTCTTTAAAGGCTATCAATATAAACAGAGAGGGAAAGAGAAAGGAGTACCTGATAGGCTACAGTGTGGTTAAAAAAGATACATATTTTTGAATTTGAGTTTAAAAGGCATGGCGTACGTGTAAAAAATATTTTAAAAAGCACATTACTATAGGCTTTTTTTTGCCCAACAGACTTAAAACTTAAATCAAAGCATATTAGATGCATTAGCCTATTTAATATTCAATACCAACAAAACTAAATGCGCAGCCCAGCCGTGGGGCAGAAGACGCTTGGTGGCCGTCCACAACGTTATAAATTTAACCTAAATAATCGGCTGCTGTAAGCTACAATCGGAATTTTTTGTATATACTGTACCCCTGTTGTCTCAATGATAATAACATCTCATTTCAGAGTTTGCCGTTGATTTGCATTATTAATATAATATCGTATTTTGTCATTTTTGGCAAAGACATGCATTCCATTAGGGATATTGAACATATTGAACATTCTCTAACCATCGTGATTTGGAATTGGTGCAGTTTTCAGCACAAAAACTCATTTTATTCTTTTCATGGAGAGCACTGCTCTATGCTATGGTGCTTTCTGCCTCTTAGTTGCGCATGCATGTTTTCGTGACGTTGCATAGAAATCCATGTATATAGATCTTCAAAAATGTCTGATGCCTAACCTCAGGCACAGAAAATGTGGTGCTACCAACTGCATGACAGACCTACATTTTCTTGAGACTCTGGTATGTAATTTCACACAATGTTTAAGTAGGCACTTGGAAAAGGCAGTTAGATAGTGTTGGATATGAAATTCCTTTTAGCAACTATTAGGTCTAACCTATATAGGGGAGACACTGATCCATACAATCTGACTAAATTCATCCTATAATGGGTCTGGGGCAGGTGACTTTTCAAGCCTACTTTTGAATAACATTCAAAGAAAGGTTAATCGGAATGATAAATATGGTTATTAATCGGTTATCTAAAATTCAAAACAGTGGGTGTTTTCACTCGGAAACAAGTGAAATTGGTTTTGTTCCAATTTTCGGTTATGTTCATCCAAACATTGTGTTCGTTTCCGTTTTGTCGTTCTTCTAATCCCTGGTAATATGCATTATGGGTTTAAATCAGTTCAAACCCATCTATTCATAACAACAATACCTATGTTTCTAGGTGAAATGGAAATTTGTCAAGCCTTGGGGGTTTCCAAAACAACAGCACTAAGACTGCTCTATATGCTTATGTGTACTGCTGTGCGTTATGGTGGAGCTGGGATACGAGTGCAGTGTGTGTGTGTGTGTGTGTGTGTGTGTGTGTGTGTGTGTGTGTAATCAGCCCGTCTTCAGTGCTATGTGTTATGATGGAGCTTGACTGCGAGCACTGTGGCTGTGTGTGTGTGTGTGTAATAATCAGTGTGTTACATGTGCCTGTAAACAGAAGCCAAGCCTGTTATCAGGACAGCCTGCCTGCCTGCGCGCCACTGCACTGAGTGAACCCTGCAGGATTACAAGCACACTGCCTCCTGCACATAATGAAATGATTTTGTCTCAGCCATGCACACACACACACACGGGCATGTAAACACCCCACACACGTGTAGAGAAACAAATGTGCCGAGCACACAGACACACAGGTACACATGTACACATATACACACAGATGTGTCAAACAAATCTGTCAACACCTAGAAAAGACACAGACACACGCTCACATATAAATGCAAACATGTGCAAAGACGCAAACACACACACAGAAAAAAAAGTTCAATATTTTGGTTTAAAATAAGATTTAATGTATAATCTAAAACACAATCATCTTCCTCTGTGCAGTTAAGACTGGAAAAAGTGAACAGGAATCTGTAACAGTGCATATAGGGCCGAAGGTAGACAGCACCCAGGGCATAGCTCTGAGCCTGGGGAAGGCAGGCTCACGCTCTTGGCTGCTTTATTAGACCCATGTTTCAGTGTGTCTCGGGGGCGGCACAAACATGAAATGTACAAGACATTCTCAAGCATTAATCCACACACTCATGACCAAAGAGAAAGGCTGATAATAGAAAGAATAATGTCTTTGACAAGGTCTGGGCTTAATCTGGGCCGCATCTGTGCAAATGCCCTAATTTAAATGCCAGGCAAAGTGCAAAGTCAGTCTATGAGTAACATGTGAACGAAAGGCATCATGTGACTTGTGACGTGTGACAGCTTTTAGCTGACACACCACAGCTTGTGCTTGGGGTCAGGCTCATGGTGTTACATTTGCAAAATAGATTTTGTATAACTGTTAAATTAGCATTAGTTATAGACTTTAGACTTGCCCGACACCTAAATTAGGGCTCCAAGTGTCAGCCCTTATCTTATAGCTGTTCAGTAATATCCCTTTCATTAACGGGCAATGACCAAAGCAAAGAGCAACGGACAAAGTCTATTGTGCATGAACTCAATCCATCATGTGACGTGGGAGTAATGCGACAAGGAACTCATGTTTGCACATAGGATCAATCTCATCGCACTCAATCAGTAAATAATGTTGCACAGTTAAACAAAAAAATGATTTGACCAAGTTATTACATTTGTTTTATGGCCGACCTTGATCATTTGCTTTATGTTGTGCAAGGCCAACCTTAAACATTGCTTTGCTCCTTGACTGTTGCCCAGCAATTAAATGATGGCCTGTGAGAATCAGCTGGAGAGTAGCTCCACATGATACAGTTTCATTGGCACATTGGACATTTCCCACCAACATGAGTGCAGAAGCTCATACCCCCTTACTTTGAAATGAATGCAAACATTTGCACTCAACTGTATATATTCCTTATCAAATACATGAGGGAAGTACAGTAGATGAACCAAGGCACATTTATATTAATGTTTCTTTTCCCATAGACAAGCACTCCATCAGTATTAGATCAATTAAGGCAATCGAATGCAAGTATCCTGCTATGCAGAAAGTTGTGACCAAAGATCTGAGAGCATAGCGCTCTATATTCTCAATCTATAAACAGTGCCTCTACTCTTTCTGCATCTATGTGTGTGGACGGTGGGTACAAGGACGAGAAGGTGTCGTGACCTTGGGTGGTTAATTCTGTTGTGAATTATAATGACAGCTTTTCTCCATTATCGCCTCTCATCAAAGTATTGGCCATTTTAATTCAATCACATTCTAATCCCAGGAGAAAGCCCAATAAAACAATAATTTAAAAGCAGCCGAAATCACCCACAGCTTTACACAACAACAAATCCCAGCAGGATACATTCCCTAAATAGGATTTAAAAAATAAAAACTATTTCTTTTTTTGCAATGGTTTTCATTTCACAAAAATAAGTTTTTTTTCTGACAATCATTAGATATTTCCAGTGTTTTCTTTTTTTTCTAACAGTAGAAAATACATCCCTTTAAACCCTAAAAATTGGATCCCTTTTGGCAAACCAGTGCTTCAGCAGGTCTTATGTAATACAGAGGGTAATCTGCATCCCCGTCCACAATGCGGAGAGACCTCTTTAATGAGACAGACCACACAATAATGTCCTTCTACGGTGACATTTTCCAGACTCCATAGCTTTGTTCATCTATAGGTCTTGTATGAATGCTGGATTGATGTGAAATGAGTTCTAGAAGCCTAGTCTTGGATACAATGTACCCAAATGGAGTAATGTAGGCTTTGAACGCAGTTTGGTTATGGTAAGTACAAACTGCCAAAAGTTACTAAGCCTCTCCCTCCCTCTCTCTGCATCATTCTCTATGAAGAACCACTTGTATGTCAGTGATATTTATGTAATGTCATCTCATAATCCCATGACCGGGTGAAAATACACAAAAAACTGAAAAGTGTATAATGAAAAGTGACCCCATAACCCTAACCAAACTGCTAACAACAGCAGGACCTAGAACATGCCATTGCACTCCACATCTGACTTGCAAAGTAGAAAAAACTTTAAATAGGTGTGTCCATCCATCCAACCCAAGCCAAACTGGGGCACACATGGTGCTGGTGGAGGTGCTGGGGTGCAAGTGGCAGCACCATGCCACATGTGGGTGTCAGTGCTCATGGAGAGCCAGGTCGGCAGCACCATGCCACATGTGGGTGTCAGTGCTCATGGAGAGCCAGGTCGGCAGCACCATGCCACATGTGGGTGTCAGTGCCCATGGAGAGCCATGTGCTATTCTGGCCAGAGGACATGTCCTGATCCTAACCCATCTCTATTTCACTTCCTGTCTCTCTCCACTGTCCTATTGATATAAAGGCAAACAATATACTTACAAAAAAAAAACATGGTGCTTGAAAGTAAAGGAGAAAAGATTTCATATCTGTGTGTTATCTTTTTCATTTGCAACATTTGAACCATTCAAGCCTTCATTAAGCAATAATTTGATTGAAGACTTGAATAAAAGGCTGCAAATAAAACAGAGTGCATGTAGAATGGTGGCAGTAATTAAGCAGTGTTTTGGTCACACAATGTTATGGTATGTAAAAAAACTTGGATAAGGCCTTATTGTGGACCTCTATAGGTTCATCCCCCACACAGACGCTATCTGGCTAACGCTAACAGTTACACTAGCTAACTGTACTCCCTGCCATACCTCTCTGCATTAATGCAAAGAACCCTGAGGCTATACATACTGCACATACAGTAGATAATGAATGACATATATTCTCCTTAATTTACATTACGGTCAGTCTATTCAAAGGCAGTAGCTGAATTAATTGGCTGATTCAGTTACAGTAACACCATCATGGTGGATCAAAGCTAATAGCTAATGAGTAGCCTACAGTGATGACACTCTTGTCTCTAGAGGCCTGGAGTGTATTGAAACTGTGAAATACTAAGAGTTCAAGGTGGTTTCACATCTTGGTTAACTAATGCAACCACCTTTAATCTCTCTTTCTCTCTCACACTCTCTCTCTCTCTTTCACTCTCACACTTACAATGACTAGCAGGTGTCTTTAAAGAGTTAGCTGTTAGCTCGGTAAAAGAGTCTTTGAAGAGTCTCAGTAAAGGGTTCTAAGTGCTGACTATCTCAACCCTTTATCTGCTAGCGGTTTGAGCTAGCTGTTCTATAGCTATACACAGTCCACTACAGCACCAACCAGTCTTGGTCAGGGTAAACACTCTGTGAGCAGATTGCTCAGAAATGGATCTGACCAGGCGCACAGGGTCAGATCTGAGTCCATGGCGGCCATCTTGACTTGTTGTCTTATGTGGTCTTCTCTCGCTGGATCTGGATGTAGCAAGCCTGAGCAACAGAAACAGGGAGACGTGAGCTTGAATGTCAGAAACTAAAACAAATGAGAAATTATAAATAGCACTGAAAAGATGCTTAGGCCTAACCTAGGTGAGTTTCTTAGTGTTTTAAGCCCCCAACGTTGTCATCAAGGCAACGCTGCCTGGTAGGCACTAAGGTTAGGCATGGGTTAAGGTTAGGATTAGGGTTAGGTTTAGGATTAGGGGCTTTTAAGTCGACGGTGGCAGCGCTGCCTGGAAGACGACGTTGGGGGCTTAAAACACCATCGACCCCTAGGTGAACCCAAACGGATCTGCAATCACATTTGAATTTGCTTTGCAGATCTGTCTGTTTTTTCTCATTGCACAACGACAACCCAGTCACCAATCACAACCGCTTATCCGGCATGGGGCGGGCTTTATACGATAACATACAGGGAATAGGTGAAATGCTAATGGAATCAGTACTAAATGGCAAAGACTTGCATCAGAGACTTTCTAATCAGGAGACACAGCACTCAAATAATCCTGCATAGAAATGCATGGGTTTAGTTCGTAAAGTTGTCTACACACATATCCCGCCCCTTCCTGTAAGCCTCCCCATTCACTTGCATAGAAAAATAGCTGCCCGATAAAAGTGCGTTACCGAGATGATACTCCCCAAAGTCTAAAGTGCATTTAGAGAATAGCCTAAAAGGACTTTCCTTGTACCTTCTTTGGAGTAAACAACTACATTTGATAACAGGTCCTGAGCTTGTGGGATAAAAGCAAACTTTAGCGCTTACGTTCTTCAGTCATGAGCGGAGATTTGTCCAGATGGGTAGGAAGTGAGGGAAAGGGTGACGCACCTTGAGGGTGGTGAACATGAGTCCGTCTTCTCCGTGCTGGAGATGAGGGTCCATCAGGTCCTCTATCAGGCTCACCTCTGAACCCAGGTTCCTGATGCTGTAGGTGGAGACACACACACACACACACACACACACACACACACACACACACACAAACTCTCTTTGTGAAGAGGTGTGAGTATAGAACACACACCTACATACAGGCACATATGTCATTCTTTCCCGCAATTTATTTCAAAAAGTGAATCGTTCATATATTCTAGATTCATTACATAGATTCAAAATATTAGAATAAAAATGTTATAATAATACAGAAATGTCAACCCTTTGAAAATAAATGAATCTGCACCTGTACACACACAGGGCTTCAAAGCATCACATTAAGGAGGTGACACACACACACACCACATACAGTAGTACCATGTGGAGGAACAACAAGGACACACACACAAAACACACACACACACACACACACGTGCGCACACACACACACACACACACACGTGCGCACACACACACACACACACACACACACACACACACCCTTAGCAGGCACAGTACCATGTTGAGGAACAAGGACGGACACACACACACACACACACACACACACACACACACACACACACACACACACACACACACACACACACACACACACACACACACACGCGCACACCCATAGCAGGCACAGTACCATGTTGAGGAACAAGGACGGACACACACACACACACACACACACACACACACACCCTTACCGGGCTCGCAACACCACATAGAGGTAGAGTGGGAAGAGGTCGTCCATGGACCACCTGAAGTCCTCGTCCAGCAGAGTCAGGGCCTCCTGGGTCATCTCCTCAAACGTGTGCCGGATCACCAGCAGCTTGTCCGCAGGGGTGAAGGTGGTGCTGCCGCACACACAAGAGCAACAAGACAGCTCACTCAGTGGTACTGATCTTACCCATCAATATCACACACAGAACAGCTTACTCAGTGGTACTGATCTTACCCATCAATATCACACACAGAACAGCTTACTCAGTGGTACTGATCTTACCCATCAATATCACAGACAGAACAGCTCACTCAGTGGTACTGATCTTACCCATCAGCTAGCCAGCCCAGCATCACACACAAGAACAGCTCACTGGGGCTTCATGTGGTAGCTAGCCCAGCATCACACACAAGAACAGCTCACTGGGGCTTCATGTGGTAGCTAGCCCAGCATCACACACAAGAACAGCTCACTGGGCTTCATGTGGTAGCTAGCCCAGCATCACACACAAGAACAGCTCACTGGGGCTTCATGTGGTAGCTAGCCCAGCATCACACACAAGAACAGCTCAACAGCACATATGACTACAGCACGTTTATACAGTATACAGTAGCAGCTAACCAGCTCACCTGAACACGTGGAAACAACACAGAGATATAAACAGGTGGACAGACGAAGACAGGGATAGGGAGAGAGAGAGAGAGAGAGACTTTTACTTTTAAGGTTCCTTTATTGACAGTCAAAAAAGGAAACCAGAGAGAGAGAGAGAGAGAGAGAGAGAGAGAAAGGCCGAGGGAGAGAGAGAGAAGCAGACATACAGAGAGAGGAACTATCAGACACCTACCTTATCTGCTGAAGGGTCTCCACAGCTGTGGCGTAACAGGCGTCTTTAGTGCTGGTCAGGACCTACCACATCATGTGCACACACACACACACACACACACACACACACACACACACACAGGCCAGCTTGGGTCAGATGGCGTGGGACTCCCCGGTCCGAATCCAAACCAGGCCATTCCCCATCCATCCCCATCTCTCCGTCTCCCCTCCATCTCTCTCCATCTGTCTGTCCATGACCCTCTCCATCTCTCCCATCTGTCTCCATTACTCTCCATCATATCATCTCCATATATCCATCTCCATATCTAAAATGCCATCTCTCCATCTGCCCTCTCCATCTCCCCTCTCTCCATCTGTCTATCCATTGTCTCCTCCATCTCCATCTCCATCTCCCCCTCTCCATCTCCTCTCTCCGTCTCCTCCATCTCCCTCTCACTCTCTCATCTCCCTCTCCATCTCGTCTCTCCATCTCTCCATCTGTCTCTCTCTCCATCCTCTCTCCATCTCCCTCTCTCCATCTGTCTCTCCATCTCCCCTCTCCATCTCCCTCTCTCCATCTGTCTCTCTCCATCTCCCTCTCTCTCTCCATCTGTCTCTCCATCTCCCTCTCTCCATCTCCCTCTCTCCATCTGTCTCTCCATCTCCCTCTCTCCATCTCCCTCTCTCCATCTGTCTCTCCCTCCACCCGTCCTCTCTCCATCTCCCTCTCCATCTGTCTCTCCATCTCCCTCTCCATCTCCCTCTCTCCATCTCCCTCTCTCCATCTGTCTCTCTCCATCCTCTCTCTCTCCATCTCCATCTGTTCTCCATCGCCTCTTCCATCGGCCTCTCCATCAGCCTTCTCTCCATCTCCCTCTCTCCATCTGTCTCTCCATCTGTCTCTCCATCTCCCTCTCTCCATCTGTCTCCATCTGTCCCATCGCCCTCTCCATCCATGTCCATCTCCATCTCCATCTGTCTCTCCATCTGTCTCTCTCCATCGCCCTCTCTCCATCGCCCTCTCTCCATCTGTCTCTCCATCTCCCTCTCTCCATCTGTCTCCCTCTCTCCATCTGTCTCTCCATCTGTCTCTCCATCTGTCTTTCCATCTGTCTCTCCATCTCCCTCTCTCCATCTCTCTCTCCATCTCCCTCTCTCCATCTCCATCTCCCTCTCTCCATCTGTCTCTCCATCTGTCTCTCTCCATCTGTCTCTCTCCATCTGTCTCTCCATCTCCCTCTCTCCATCTCCCTCTCTCCATCTGTCTCTCTCTCCATCGCCCTCTCTCCATCTGTCTCTCCATCTCTCTCAATTCAATTCAATTCAAGGTTGCTTTATTAGCATGACTGTAAGTAGTGTTGCCAAAGCACAATTACTGTAAAACAGATTAACAATTAGAACATTGACAGCATTAAGGGAAACAGTAACATGTAACATGAAAAATTGTATGTATACCCTCACTTTCTCTGTCTCTTTCACACACACACACACACACACACACACACACACACACACACACACACATTAATGACACGCAGACATAGACACATGCACACACACACGACACACATCTTCTTCCATCTCCATCTCCTCTTCAATCACCTCCATCTCCTTCTTCTTTCCATCTTCCTTTTTCTGTACCTCTCCATCTCCATCGCCCTCTCCATCTCACCCCACTTGCTTCCTGTCACTCATCACTGTCCTATATGAATCAAGGCAAGGAAGCCCAAAAAAGAAAAAAGAGTGTACAGTGGCTGTGCCGGCCTTCCTGGAGAAATGCAACGCTTACGGCTGGTCCTCCTGGAGAAATGCAACGCTTACGGCAAGTCCTCCTGGAGAAATGCAACGCTTACGGCTGGTCTAAGTCCTCCTGGAGAAATGCAACGCTTACGGCTGGTCTAAGTCCTCCTGGAGAAATGCAACGCCACGGGCTGGCTGGTCAAACGGCTGGTCCTCCTGAGAAATGCAGTAACGCCACGGTTGGTCTAAGTCCTCCTGGAGAAATGCAACGCTTACGGCTGGTCTAAGTCCTCCTGGAGAAATGCAACGCTTACGGCTGGTCTAAGTCCTCTGGCCAGTGCCAGCCCCTCTGAGTCCCCTGGGAAAAGGCCAACCCAGTGTTTACCATGGACTGACACCATCGCTGGAAACACAGCTTAGGGTCATGGACTAAGACTCAATCCCAACCCTCTCCAGAGGGGGAAGAACGCTCCAAATACATTAGATGGGACTGGGGCCAGGCACATGCTATCTGGGGAAAAAGAGAGAGAGAGAGAGAGAGAGAGAGAGAGAGAGAGAGAGAGAGAGAGAGAGAGAGAGAGAGAGAGGGGGGCGATAAAGTCTGAGCAGATTGGAATGAGATGTGAGGCAGGATGTTCACAGCCAGTTAAAGAGCCAGATCAGATGGGAAGAGCAGGGGAGAGGTTACAGATGTCAGAAAACGAGAGAGAGAGAGAGAGAGAGAGAGAGAGAGAGAGAGAGAGAGAGAGAGAGAGAGAGAGAGAGAGAGAGAGAGAGAGTATAGGATGATGCGCTGAGGACTATGTGCAGCCAGATCGGCAAACTTGGAATCTAGAGAGTAACACTTTCTGTGAAGACTTGTTTTTTTTTGCACCAGTGATGTGCTCATGGAATTCCTCCTTCTGAGCAAGTTAGTCTAGAACTACAATTGAAGGAGTAAAGTTCACCTCCTCAGGATCCCCTAAAACAGAGATGGTTTAGAACTAGAACTGAGGAATTAAAGCTTACCTTTTTCAGGATCACCCAAAACAGAGATGGCGGCGACTGGCCCAGAACTTCCTGATGAAGAAATGAATAAACAGCAAAATGAGCAAGAACATTTACATTTTACATTACATTACATTACATTACATTTGGCTGACACTTTTTTAACCAAAGTTTAACTAACAACATGGTAAACAGTAAGTTTTAGAACAATTCTCACAATTTTAGGACAGTTTAAAAAACATTACAGTACAGTAAGAATAAGTAAGGCGTCCGGTGAGTGCTGTTTTTAACAGTTACTTGTCAGTTTAAACGGCTGGTGAGTGCTAGGATCAGTAAGACTTGTTGTAAGTGTTGCTATGAGAGTAGATGTTCTCTAAAGAGCTGGGTCTTCAGGAGTTTTTGAAAGTGGAAAAGGATGTCCCTGCCCTTGTAGGAACTGGAAGTGTGTTCCACCAACCAGGAACAACAGATGAGAAAAAGTTTGGATTGGCTTGAGCTGCATCGGGTGGTAGAGAGCTAGACGTCGATTGATCCAGAGGAGCACAGCCCGGTCTGGAGGTAGTGTAAGTCTGTATGAGGGCATTCAAGTAGGTGGGAGCAGAGCGGGAGACTACTTTGTAGGCAAGCGTTAGAGACTTGAATTTAATGGGCCGCCATAGGTAGCCAGTGTAGCTGGATGAGCAGCGGGTAACATGTGCCCTTTTGGGTTGGTTGTAGACCAGGCGCCGCTGGCGTTCTGGATCATCTGAAGTGGTTTCACTGCGCAGGCTGGGAGACCTGTCAGGAGGGCATTGCAGTAGTCGAGTCGTGAGATGACTATTGCCTGAACCAGAAGTTGGGTAGCATCTTGAGTCAAGTAAGTCCTGATTTTCCGTATGTTGTAGAGTGCAAAACGGCATGACCGGGCGACTGAGGCAACATGATCTGAGAAGTTTAGTTGACCTCTGCAAATTTGAATATGAACATCAGCTCAGTCGAATGTCACTCAGCAACCGTAGGATGAGATCAGAAAAATGTGCAGTGGTCTCTTAATTTTTCCTAGAGCTGTATGCACACACACACACAGCATCCCGTATGATGAAGAACCTAGAGCTGTATGCACACACACACACAGCATCCCGTATGATGAAGAACATCCACACATATATGCATGTGGAGGTGTGTGTATGTGTGTGTGTGTGTTAGTGAGTGAGTGAGTGAGTGAGTGAGTGAGTAAGTGAGTGAGTATGCATGTGTGTACGGGATGCTGTGTGTGTGTGTGCATACAGCTCTAGGAAAAATTAAGAGACCACTGCACATTTTTCTGATCTCATCCTACGGTTGCTGAGTGACATTCGACTGAGCTGATGTTCATATTCAAATTTGCAGAGGTCAATTAATTTTAAATAGTTTGACCATCAACCGTCACTCAGCAATAGGATGACATTGAACAATTGTGCAGTGTTTTTTTAATTTTTGCCAGAGCTGGATATGTTTGTGTGTGTGTGTGTGTGTGAGAGAGAGAGATCACTCACTGGTGGACCCCTAGGAAGCCCATGAGAGCCCTGTCGGGCTGCTTGTTGAGGCGGGAGACGCAGTCCCAGTAGAGCTCGTCCTCCCTCTCGCGCTCCAGAGAGTAGAGCGTGAACAGGGGCGGGTACAGACGCGGCAGCAGCACAGGCAACAGCAGAGAACAGCAGCTCACCACAAACCTGCCGCACGCACACACACACACACACACACACACACACACAGATAAACACACACACACACACAGATAAACACTCACACACACACACACAGATAAACACACATGTGCACGCATGCACACACAGACGCACACACACAAACACACGCACACACACAAACACACACACACACACACACACACACACACACACACACACACACACAGATAAACACACATGTGCACGCATGCACACACACACGCACACACACACACACAGCTAAATACAAACACAAATACTAGGACTTTCTAAAAGTCTTTTGAAAATCAATATATCTATTTTTTGAGATTCTGAAGTGACTTCCTGTCCCCCGCCTACTCTCCTTCTGGGTCAGGTGAGCCTTACCCCTGCTCAGGAATCTCTGAGTGCAGGCCTGAGTCTGTGGAACTACAGAGGGTCTCCGCCGCAGAAACTTCCGGAATAAAAGTGCCATCGTCAGGGAGACTGGGGAAGAGGAACCTAGAACACACACACACACACAGCTAAAAACCTTTACTATATGATATACATTATGTCTACTATAGTTTGTGTTTGTGTTTATAATTGTTTCAGTATCCTATGTGTGTGTACTGTGTGTGTGTGTGTGTGTGTGTGTGTGTGTGTGTGTGTGTGTGTGTGTGTGTGTGTGTGTGTGACAAGCATCCATCTAACTTTATTTTGCTTCTTTAGAGATAACATGCCTCTCTATCATTTATGACATTCATTACAATTACACAAAAGCAAATGAATCACTGCTCAGTATTTCCAATGATGACACAGAAGAGTTACAGTTTAAATGTGGTTTATTTGTTTATATTCATGCAGCGGAAGTTGTTGAGTCGTGTGTTCTGTTCAGAGAGCAAAGACCAGGAAGTCACTGAAGGTGTTGTGATTATCAAAGCTGTGATAGAGCCAGCAAGGTGGGGGGACTCACATGCTGATGACATCTCCCACCACCAGCTGCAGAGTCACACCACTGGACAGATACCTGTAGTAACTATTGGTTTCAGACTCAGATAAATACATGACCTGCTCTTCATTCTTAACCATCTTGACACCCAATATGACAGAAGAAACGTTATCTGCGACTGTGAGTCTGAAGTAGTAGACTCCCCTGACTGGAGCTGTGAAGAAGCCTGTTGTGCTGCTGTAGGCCAACATTGGGGATGATTCTAGTGAAGACCAAGTTCAGCTCAGTATTCCCAGCCTCTATGTGTCCTGAGTTAGTCAGTCCTGCTGAGAATGCCACCTTCTTTGGGCTCTCCACTTCAGTGTTACATGCAGACAGTCTGGTCTCTTGTGCTGCATTTGCCATCTGCAGTATATGCTCCTTGATGAGGTTCATCACTTCAGTCTTCATAGTGGTCAGGTCTGTGTGTTGTGCTGCAGTGTCTTTCTTCACATGTTCCATGTCAGTCTCAGTGGCTGCCAGTCTCTCAGTAACTGACCTCAGATCAGCTGTCTGTGCAGCAGTTCCCTTCCTCAGATCCACCACTTCAGTTTCACTAGCAGCCAGTCTGGTCTTCAGCAGGGCCAGCTCTGCCTCTTGAGCTGCATTCTGCATCTTCAGATTCTCTATCTCAGCCTCCATTTCAGCTTTGGTGTTCTGCAGCTCATTCTGGGTGACAGTCAGCAGCACTCTCTGCTCCACCACCATGTCTCTGAGTTCCCTGAGCTCAGCAGAGACGTCCAGTGTGGTAGTGACCGCAGCAGCAGGCCCAGTGCTCTCTGTCTGAGTCTGAGCTCCACACATGGAGAACAGCAGCACCAGCAGTGTGCTGACAGCCCTCATCTTAAACAACACTACAGTAACAGTCATGTCTGCAAGTCTGCAAACACCCTCTTTGTATACCTTCAAGTGAACTTAAGTTCAAGTCTACTGATAAAATTCATATGATATGGTGCTTTACAAACCTGTGTTATTGTGTGGTGTGTGTGTGTGTGTGTGTGTGTGTGTGTGTGTGTGTGTGTGTGTGTGTGTGTGTGTGTGTGAGAGAGAGAGAGAGAGTCTCCATAGATTGAAGGGAACAAGAAGGCCTCAGTCAAGCCAGCACTTATCAGAGCAACTCTCACTTATTAGAACTCCCTTTTGATATGAAAAACACAGGCTATTCAAATGCACATGGACAGCCTAGCGTTAAGAACCACACGGAAGAGAGCACAAAGATGGGGATCAGAACTGGGAATACCAGGGTGATGGGATCAAAAGGATGTATGTGTGTGTGTTTGTGTATATGCGTGTGTGTGTGTGTGTGTGTGTGTGTGTGTGTGTGTGTGTGTGTATTTGTGTGTGTGTGTTTGTGTGTGTGTACGCTCTGTGGTTTCTCACCTCACCAGCTGGTAGATGCGGACGATGTAGGACTGTATCTCCAGAACGGCTTGTTGGAGCAGGCGTCTGTTTGATCCCACGCCTACGTAGGTCATCCGGTACACCGTCACCAGAGTCTCCAGCAGCCAGCCCAGAGGGTGCAGTGGCGTGTCACACGCCTGAGGGGTCAAGGGTCAAGGGTTACAGGTAAACACAGGCCAACATAGGTGAGGCAGTGCTTCGCCACGGAGCTCATTTACATAACTGGAAGAGTGAGTATAGCCTCACACTGGAGTGTGTGTTTTTGTGTGTGTGTGAAAATGTGCATGTGTAAGTGCATGTCACTGAGACTGTGTGTGTGTGTGTGTGTGTGTGTGTGTACCTTGATGAGGTAGCGTCGGACATTGTTGTAGGTCTCTGCGGTGAACTGGCCATTGAGCTGGGGAATGACCTCCAGACATTCCAGGGTCATATGCTGAGAGCGTGTCAGCAGCTCAGGACTGTAACACACACACACACACGGAAAATTTCACACACACCAAAATCGCAAACTCAAGGATGCATGAACACACAAAACACACAGACACAAAGACACGGCCTCACACTGGCCCACATGGAAACATCTGCTTTTATCACACAGTTCAAACTATAAAACTGACCCAGGACCCTGGGAATGACATAATAAAAGCCATCATGCTGTAGACCACACTCCATGATCACACTATTAAACAAAAGTTTGTAATAACATATTGCATGTGTGTGTGTGTGTGTGTGTGTGTGTGTGTGTGTGTGTGAGAGAGAGAGAGAGAGTCTCCATAGATTGAAGGGAACAAGAAGGCCTCAGTCAAGCCAGCACTTATCAGAGCAACTCTCACTTATTAGAACTCCCTTTTGATATGAAAAACACAGGCTATTCAAATGCACATGGACAGCCTAGCGTTAAGAACCACACGGAAGAGAGCACAAAGATGGGGATCAGAACTGGGAATACCAGGGTGATGGGATCAAAAGGATGTATGTGTGTGTGTTTGTGTATATGCGTGTGTGTGTGTGTGTGTGTGTGTGTGTGTGTATTTGTGTGTGTGTGTTTGTGTGTGTGTGTGCCTGTGGTTTCTCACCTCACCAGCTGGTAGATGCGGACGATGTAGGACTGTATCTCCAGAACGGCTTGTTGGAGCAGGCGTCTGTTTGATCCCACGCCTACGTAGGTCATCCGGTACACCGTCACCAGAGTCTCCAGCAGCCAGCCCAGAGGGTGCAGTGGCGTGTCACACGCCTGAGGGGTCAAGGGTCAAGGGTTACAGGTAAACACAGGCCAACATAGGTGAGGCAGTGCTTCGCCACGGAGCTCATTTACATAACTGGAAGAGTGAGTATAGCCTCACACTGGAGTGTGTGTTTTTGTGTGTGTGTGAAAATGTGCATGTGTAAGTGCATGTCACTGAGACTGTGTGTGTGTGTGTGTGTGTGTGTGTACCTTGATGAGGTAGGCCGACATTGTTGTAGTCTCTCATGTGAACTGGCTATTGAGCTGGGGAATGACCTCCAGACATTCCAGGGTCATATGCTGAGAGCGTGTCAGCAGCTCAGGACTGTAACACACACACACACACGGAAAATTTCACACACACCAAAATCGCAAACTCAAGGATGCATGAACACACAAAACACACAGACACAAAGACACGGCCTCACACTGGCCCACATGGAAACATCTGCTTTTATCACACAGTTCAAACTATAAAACTGACCCAGGACCCTGGGAATGACATAATAAAAGCCATCATGCTGTAGACCACACTCCATGATCACACTATTAAACAAAAGTTTGTAATAACATATTGCATGTGTGTGTGTGTGTGTGTGTGTGTGTGTGTGTGTGTGTGTGTGAGAGACAGAGAGAGAGTGTGTGTGAGCATATCTATCTCATAGCCTACTAGGGCTGTCAAAATTGCTCAAAAATGACGTTCAAATAAACATATATTCGAACTATTCAAACTAATCGGTTGCACATTTTGTCAATGACGTGCATTACGTCAATAACAGTTATATTAACAGATATATTTATTTAAGTTTAAACATATTTGACAACGTATTAGCTACACAAAAACAAGTAAATCAACAAATGGCCAAGGCCGCAGACCTCACTCTCGCTCGCTTGCTCACTCGCACGCACTCTTTATCTCTCGACCGCACCCTCACGCTCTCTGCGCATAACGGTTAAAAATGAACAATAAACAAAATGTTGAGTGCTGATCAAGGGTTTAGTGCAAGCAATTTATGGTCGCGACTCTTGTCGGAAATAATCTGTACTGCAAAAACGGATGTTGGTGGCTATTTAAACTATCTAGCGGGTGTTTTAACAGCTGCAAGAAATAGAGGCTTCATGGTCATGGCCACGTAAATTATTTTCATAAAACTCCAAGTTGCCCTATCATAACTTCACTCTCCCCAAACTCTTCACAACACTGTAGCCAATTAACTGACAGTATAGGCTATTTATTTTCTGTACAATAAACACATCTATTTTTTCAACTTTTGCAATTTTCCACGCTTGGCTACGGAATGCAAATCTGCAGGAGAGAATACATGTACGCAGAGATTACAAAATGAAAAAATGGTAGACAATTCACTAATTCAAGACTTTAATGCCATCATATACACACTTTTTTACACAACAAAACAGAAAGGATGGAGGCAGCAAAGGTAGAGGAGTCATTTCAGATGGGCAAGAACAAGGTAAATTTGCTTGTCGTACCCTAAACATTAGAGGAGCTGATTATCATACCAAAAGAGCACACTCGCTGTTTAAAGTCATACACAACAGTCATAAACTTAAGGTAAATGTTACAAAGGTGGCAAAAATAATATAGGCTATTGTTAGCCATGAAATTACTATGAATTGTTTGTTCAGGGGGATTTACAAACGTATTCAAAATCCCCCCCGCTGTTTTTTTTTCACAAATTGCACCCTGCATGTCATTACAAATAAACAAAATTCATTTTGGCGTGATGGCCTCTTGTTGTGTTGCAGACAAAGAGCTTGTGGCGGGCTGTGCAAAATAAGTGTCAAGACGTGGCTGTTTAGCTGGAGTTCACACATTATGCCATGCTCACTCTGTGTGAAGCTGATGGCGATGCTGTCCCAGGCTCTGCCGGTGTTAGTGTGTGTGTATGTGTGTATGTGTATGTGTGTGTGTGTGTGTGTGTGTGTACCTGTGTCTGTGCTGTCTCTGTGTAAGGCTGATGGCGATGCTGTCCCAGGCTCTGCCGGTGTTAGTGTGTGTGTGTGTGTGTGTGTGTGTGTGTGTGTGTGTGTGTGTACCTGTCTCTGTGCTGTCTCTGTGTAAGGCTGATGGCGATGCTGTCCCAGGCTCTGCCGGTGTTAGTGTGTGTGTGTGTGTGTGTGTGTGTGTACCTGTCTCTGTGCTGTCTCTGTGTAAGGCTGATGGCGATGCTGTCCCAAGGCTGTGATGTCGTCCCCTGTCTCTGTCTCTCTGTGTAAGGCTGATGGCGATGCTGTCCCAGGCTCTGCCGGTGTTAGTGTGTGTGTGTGTGTGTGTGTGTGTGTACCTGTCTCTGTGCTGTCTCTGTGTAAGGCTGATGGCGATGCTGTCCCAGGCTCTGCCGGTGTCTCCACGTCCGGGCGAGTCACAGCCCAGTCGCCTCCAGCACTCCTCAAACACAGCTGCCCACTTCTGATCCGCAGACACCGCCATACCACCCAGCTTACTACACACACACACACACACCGACACGCATTACTTACCAAGACACTGCACACGCACACACGCACACCCATACACGCACTGCCACAACCGACACATGCGCACACACACGCGACACGCACACCGCGCACACGCGCACGCACACGCGCATTACCGCACTCCACACGCACCCGGCACATATGCGACACGCACGCCGCGCACACACATGCACACAAATACAGACACACACACGCACGCACACACATGCACACAAATACAGACACACACACGCACGCACACACACGCGACGTGAGACGCGACACGACACGCCGCATTTAATAATACACACACATACACACGCACACAAAATACAGACAAACACACACATACACACACATACGAACACACACGCACACACACATTGAAAGACACACATACACAAGACAATTGTTTAATGGCGTTTGACTGTCTGATAAACTAACTGACTGATGTTTTTATACTTTGATTGACTGACTGACTGATCTGATTGACTGACTGATTGATTGATCAGATTGATCAGATTGATTGGTGGATTACACAGTGCAGTACTCACTATGGCCTGATCCTCTCCCTGTCTCTGTCTGGCCCATAAGGGTTGGGCTTCTGGTAGGTGCCTGTGATCTTCAGTCCAGAGCTCCACTGGCCCACAAACACTCCCTCCATTTTATCACCATTGGGGAGAGACAGCACCCCCTACAGGCGCGGTGGAAGACAACAGAGTTATATTATTCAAACCACACAGTAAGAATGCATATACACTCCAGCACAAGAGCGCCCCCTCCATGCAAGCAATGACAAGGGATATGCATGAATGGTCTCCCATACACACACACACACACACACACACACAATTAGGTAACACAGACACGCACACATGTATATGAATATATATGTGTGCTAGAATAATATAATGGGATGTTCCTTTCTGTACCTTCCCATTGAGGGTCCAGTCTTCTGAGAAGTCTCCTTCATAGGTTGTGTCGTCATCAGCCAGCAGCAGACCCAGGCCCTACAGCACACAGGGACAGACAGCACATCTGATGGGGCACAGTGTGTGTGTGTGTGTGTGTGTGTGTGTGTGTGTGTGTGTGTGTGTGTGTGTGTGTGTGTGTGTGTGTGTGAGAATGTATGCATGCATATGTGGCGGCATATGTGCTGTGTGTGTGTGTGTTTGTTTGTGTGTGAGAGAGAGAATGTATGCATAAATATGTGGCTGCATATGTGCTGTGTGTGTGTGTGTGTGTGTGTGTGTGTGTGTGTGTGTGTGTGTGCGGGTGTGTGTGGCTGCAACTCACCATCATTTTGTTAGAGCTGAATTGTCCCTCATAGTAGAGGCCATACTGGGTGACCACAACGCCATGCCCTTGCTTCTGATCGTCCATCCACAGACCCATATACTTCTCACCTCTTCAACAACAATAATCACACACACACACAGTAAACCACAAACAAACATAAAAGCCAACAATTCAGGTGAAAAGTTAATTTCTTAAAATCTTTTAAGAAAACTATCAGGAATATTCAGTGGTCATCATCAACTTAATCTGCAGGTCACTTAACTTATACTTACAGTTTTTCTCAGTCGCTTTGGTGCTTTTCTCAGATCAAAATGAAAATTCTCATAACTATTAGTTCAACCTCCACAACATTTAGTCATTTGTGCACATCATAGTAGCAATTTCTCCTTCCTCTGAACAAATTGCAAATGCTTTTGAACATGTATCAGTTGCTTTGTCATGTCAGTCAAAATGAACTATACTTATGGATGCTGAATGGCCATTCCCAATATAACTAATAGTCTTCATTTCATTGCTCATGAGTCATTACATACAAAATTGGTGAACTAGTTATCAAATTCTGTCACAATGCTGTAGAATTACAAAGAGCATATACAGTAAAACTGTGAAACGTACATATTCACTGTCTTGGGCCAGCAATTTGTAACTTTACTGTAGTTTTCAAATGGCTGTACAAGGACTGTATAGTGCTGTTTTCAGGTAGTGTCACCTGATTATGGGAAAACACTGAGGGCCAGATGTATTTTTTTTACCCCATTTCAATTTGTTTGCGAATCAATGCGTGTAAAATCATTGCGAGGTATGTACAAACAGGCCGCAATGATGTAAAAGCGCAAACTGCCTGTCGCGGGAGCTGAAAGTGGCAGATTGCGATTGTCATGTCATGCATATGCATTCATGGGAGGATCCAGGGGAAAGTGGGAGTTTAGCGTAAAAAAGATGGGAGGGGAAGAGTAAAGAGCCTAGTTATGTATTCTGCGGTATGTACAAAGACTGCTCCTGAAAGCACGCCTATTCTGCGCCTAAATACTTCTGCCTTGTAAAAGCAGGTGTTAATCCAAATTGCAGTTCAATGCGTCAATAAGAGAACATTTCAAAGACAACAGAATCGCTATTTAGAACACCAGTTTTTGTGGTGAAAGTATTTGTACTACCAAAAGCAACCTCAACTTTCGTTGGCCTTTCGATGTCTTACTTTCACTTTCACGCCATTCACTTAAACTTTCCTACTTGCTAGATTTGACCAATCTCCCATAGCCTACGTGCACAAGTAGTTTGAGTAGAACTACTGATCTTCATTATCTCCTGCTTGTTGACATCTTATCATGTATGGTATTATTTCATGATCGCTAAACGTTTGATTCTTTTTAATGTTGTCATCAGTTTGTCAACTGCGCTTTTGTAGGCTGCCATTCAGTTGTGGGACGCTCAGAAATTGCGTTTATGGGCGGAGAAGGGCAGAGAAAGGTTTACACTAAGATTGAGCGATTTACACTCAAGGATTGAACGATTGATAAATAACGCTTCGTTAGCAGAAATGTCGAAATTTGGGTCTGATACTCACTTACTCCCCTAATCAATTTGTAACTTTACCGTAGTTTTGTCCATGTACAAGTAGTGTGATAACGCTGGAGCATTTTCAAAATGTCAATGACCTTATCTGGGGCCCTGAGAGCATAAACTGTCTTAATAAAAACATTACAAAGCCATTTGACTATCTTGTTCATAAACAATGGTGTCAATACTTCTCATTTTGATGACACTGGCAGTTTCATTGACATAAATACTTACTTGAATGGACTTTCCATTTTGAGCAAGTGACATGCTTTTGCAGGTTATCCAGGTTTTGCAGTTTGCACTAATTGTTTTGAGAAATGCACTAACTGCTGTGCAAATGTTAATAGTGATGTGAGAAAAGCACCAAAGCGACTGAGAAAAACTGTAAAACCACATAGTGCACAGTGACCCGCCGGCGGGACAGTCAACCAACAAAGTAAAAAAAAAAAAAGACTATTTTGTAATTATTCAATATTTTGTGTAGTCAGTCTATATCAGAACACCTGACATACAATCTAAATAGTCCACAAGAAACCTCAAAGTGTTACCTTTCATTTGAGACCAGGACTATGCTTCTACACAAAGGGGTTCATGTGCAGTAAGCATTTGATTTTCAGTATGCATTTTGGATAACCAAAAGTCCTATGGGGAGTTTTCATAGGCATTTTACAAAACGCATGAGCATACCTTGGCAGATAATGGTCTAAAGCACTCATATTTTCATTCTATATTGATCTACTTTTGCACACAGCTTCACAAGACCTGGTGCTAGGGCTCAGTTGTGTTTCTAAGGGATATCAAGTGACCTAGAGGGCTGAAATGTGGTCAGTTCAGAGATGCTTGTTATCCGGCAGAAAGAAAAAACTATATTCTAGCCTCTGTAACTCTGTGAGTACATCACACAGTTATTTTGACTGTTTCTTAAGAAAAGTACAGGTTCTCATCTTTCTATAGAGGTCCAACATGCCCTTGTAAATAGGCACAGTGCAATTTCAGGCAAAAACTTGACATTTGTATTGAGATCCATGTGTAGTATCCCATATCTAGTGGGTACAATAATGTCATTCTTCACACTAACCATCACTATAGGCACACAGCTGTACTGTAGAATATTGGTTGTGCAATATGTACTGCTGGAGATGATGTTATAATTTGCTGATATTCAGCGTAACACACTAGGTAATGTGTATATATCCATCTCCATGTCATTTTGAGGCCCATACCGGGTGATGTCGTCGAACACGCCGTATCCGGCCTTGCGGTCGTGGACCCAGTGTCCGACGAAGACGCTGGAGTTGGAGGAGGCCATCTTGCCGCTGCTCAGCATGCCGTGGCCGTGCCTCTGGCCCTCCCAGAACGAGCCCTCATACACCTCGCCAGACGCATACCTACGGGGAAAACACACACACATGCACACACACACACACACACGCACATACACACACTCAAACACGCGCACACACACACACACACACACACACACTCAAACATGCGCGCACACACACACACACACACACTCATTGAATAACGTGAACCCATCACACTAGCTACAGTACCACAACATAGCACAATAATAGGTAGGGCCTATTCCAGGCACACATCCTTATTGACAGAGACGCTATTCCACCTAATAGAAGTCTGTGTATTATCAAACTGCTATTATTTTAAGGTTAAGAACTTTTTACACCCAACCTGAGATGGGGGAAATAAGTATTGAAAACTTCAACATTTCTTTCAGTAAGTAGACTTCCAATAAGCTACAGTAATTTGCATAACATTTTCACCAGACATTAGTATTAACTCAGATAATCCACCCATATAAAAAATACAAACATTAAAGTCCATAAGTAGAGTTACCGGTATGTGTAATAAAGTGGAATGACACAGGAAAAAAGTATTGAACACGCCTACTGACATTTCTTAAATACTTTGTGGAAAAGCCTTTATTTGTAATGACAGCCTTAAGGCATTTCCTCTAAGACAAAACTAATCAGTCACAGTATTCAGGTATGATTTTGGCCCATTCTTTTAGTCTTTTAATATTGAAGATTCCAGGGGTCCCTCTTGTGAATCCTGATCTTTAGTTAACTTCCAAAACTGTTCAATTGGATTTAAGTCAGGGCCTTGATTTCCTTTCTCTGAAACCAATTGAGAGTTTCCTTTGCTGAATGCTTTGGATCATTGTCCTGCTGGAAGGTCTAACCAAGATTATCCCAGAACAAAATGACTCCATTCATCATTCCTTCAACTGTATAAAGTCTGCCAGTACCATGAGATGAAAAACAGCCCCACACCATGATGCCTCCACCTCCAAACCTCACTGTTGGCATTATATTTTCAGGGTGATATACATGTACCTCCAAATATGGTGTGTAGTATGACATCCAAAAAGTTACATTTTGCTCTCGCCATACCAGAACACATTCAAACTTTCAACGAGCTTCGACATGTTTTTCTTCAGTAATAGAGTCATGCGGGGTGAGGGTGCACAGAGGCCATGACGGAGGTGTGCATTACCTATGATTTTCTCTGTAAAAATTGTACCTCCAGTTTTTCTGGAGCTTTCTCTGAGTGGTCCTTGGCTCTTGGGCTACTCTTCCGTCTATCCTTCTGACTTCCTGGTCAGAAATCGTGCAAGGAGATCCTGTGCATGGCCGGTTGGTGATGCAGTGATGTTCCTTCCACTTGTAGATAATGGCTCCAATACTGCTTTCTGGATGGTTCTGAAGTTTTGAAATGCATCTGTAACCAGTTCCATTGATATGTTTTGCAACAATAAGGTTGCAAAGGTCTTGGGAGAGCTCTTTTGATTTTACCCATCATGAAATGTTTCTTGTGTGACACCTTGGTAATGAAAAACCTTATAGATTCCAGCTTGTTCCTTGCCTTTGTGTACTGCCATTCCACTTTTTTACTTATAACTCTACTAATGGACATTAATGTTTGGATTTTTGTATATGTGTGGATTACCTAAATTAATTCTATTGTCTGGTTAAAATGTCATGCAAGTAGTCTCATTGGAAGTATACTTACTGAAAGAAATGTTGACGTGTTCAATATTTGCACCGTAAAGACTTGTCAGCGGTTCTCACACACGCGCGCACGCCCACACACACACACCCCCCTTACCAGTAGGTCCCAAAGCCGTGCATCTTCCCCTCCTTGCAGTGACCCTGGTAGTGGTCTGTCTTATGGGAGTTCTTAATGGGGATGACAAAGTCTCCAAACCTGCAGGCGACACAGAGACACAGGAGCAATGACACATCAGCTGATCAACGACCATAAGATCATTTATCATACTATAATCTGTAGAGTTCCATAACATTTGGGGGGAAAAAAAAACAACCAATTTATTTAACTTAATTGGAGCAGAAGAATGAAATAATGTCATATAAAATGACTGTCTATCTCATAATACAAGATAAAGATAATAAAGGGATTGAACACATGAGGTAAAAAGGCTATTTTGAAAAAACCTGTGAGGTAAAATGGCTATGTTTACAGAAAGAGGAGTAACCTGTAAGGAGAAATGAGTAGTTTGGCTTTAAGGGCTGAGCTACACCAGGCGCGTAACTGAAGCGTTCCGTTCGCGCTGCGTCTGCTGCAACAATTAGCTTCCATTATAATCAATGGAAGTAGCTACACCAGACGTGACAGCGGGACGTACGTTCGAAAAAAATAGACCATTAATCTAAAATGGATTTTACGCGTCGCGAACGGAACGCTTTAGCTACGCGCCTGGTGTAGCTCATACCTAAGGTGTTAAACCTGTGCGGCAGAACCCTGTACTGACCCGTCCTCCTGGCCGTGCTTGAACATGCCGATGTAGACGCGTCCATCAGGCCACCTGATAGTGCCTCTGTGGGGAGAACAAAAGACACATCAAAGGAATCCTGCACTTACAAACACACTTACGACAACCATGCAAATGACCCCCACCTAACCCGGAGATAAGGCCTGTAACTGATCTACAACCTTTGCATGTTGAAAATGCCACCAATGGCAAGGACTACATGCAGTTCCTACTATAACCATGAGTACTGGCAGTGGAAACCTCTAGTCACTAAGAGTTTTATGTTATGGTATATGCCACCATAGCATTTGGAAATCCACTCTCCACAAAGGTGAACGAGTGAAGTCATGTCAGATCAACATGCTGGGGGCACAAAAGACCTTGATATCTAGACCTCTGCTCTTACTTCTGGTAGTGATGGGCAAATGAAGCTTTGGTGAACCACTGAACCACAGCAGTGTGAACCTAGCGACAGTAGCTGAAAAGCAAAAAGATGGCCGCCACACATGCGTTTTTCAACATAAGAGTCCTTAGCAAACCAATATTTTTTGTTACATATACTGGTTTGGGTAAGGACTTTTATGTTGAAAAAATCTACATGTGGCAGCCATATTGAATTTTTTCATTAGTGTTGCTAGCTTCACACTGCTGTGGTTTAGTGGTTCACCAAAGCTTAATTTGCCCATCACTAACTTCTGGCAAATTCAGAGAGATAGAGAGAGAGAGAGAGAGAAAGAGAGAGACAGAGAGAGACAGAGAGACAGAGAGAGAGAGAGAGAAAGAGAGAGAGAGAAAGAGAGAGAGAGAGCAGGTGGGGTGGGGGAATAGGGGGTGGGCAGCTTCCTAAGGCTCCGTGTTTGATTGGTCACATTCTTTACATGTCTGGCATTCTCAATAAAGGTGAACTGCACCCAGAGGTAAAGCAACAGTATGCAGGAGTACAGAGATAGAGAGAGAGACGGAGAGGAAGAGGCAGGGGGACAGAGGGAGAGAGGGAGAGAGAGAGAGAGGGGGGTAAGAGAGAGGGAGATAGAGAGAAATGGAGAGGAAGAGGCAGGGGGACAGAGGGAGAGAGGGAGAGGGGGTAAGGAGAGAGAGAGAGAGAGAGAGAGAGAGAGAGAGAGAGAGACAGAGAGAGAGAGAGAGAGAGAGAGAGAGAGAGAGAGAGATAGTCTAGATACTCTGACACACACACACACACACACACACTGCAGTAAAACATATCTGAAGAACACACTGATCGCACAGAAAAACACCAATCTGGCACTTAAAGTCACAGACATTCTCCCATCACTCTTTAATAATGTATACTGAAGATTCTCAGAATAATATGTTTGATAATATTTTTATATTGAGCCTGTGAAATAAAAAAGCCTGTGAAATAACATACAATTGTGTGTGTGTGTGTGCATATGTGCATGCGTGTGTGTGTGTGTGCATGTGTGTGTGTGTTCATTGTTGGAAGGAGACTAAACAGCAGCATGTTTAGGACGGCTAGTAGGCCACAGCAGAGGTACTGTACCTGCCATGTGGTTTGCCACACAGCCAGCGTCCCTCGTAGGTCGCGTCCTTGTACCGGCCCTCCTTGGCGAAGGTGTGTGTGGCCGTCCGGGACATCCGCGGCTCTGCCCGCTGGCCCCCGCTTGACCCCAAGCCTAGGCTTGACCCTGTGACCTTGGCGTCCATCTCGGCTTCCAGAAGCTTCTCCACAGCCTGGTTTATGGAGCGAAGCCAGCTGGCCTGAGAGGACGCCGAAGACATCATCAGAGAAGAGACAGAGATTGTGTCCAGACGCACAGGAAGGGACCTAAGTAGCACCGTTCTTAGTAGTAACGTATGTGTCAGAGTCCTTGTCATTCTACCACAGTACAAGGGAGAAGGGACAGCCATGTCTGCCGTAACACCCGGCAAATGCACTCTACCTACAGCTAGGCTTTTTGGAAGTGCCACACACACATATTATATATTGTTTTTTTCAGAGTCTAGGCTATCCAGATCATGTCATGTATTAGTACTAGCATTGATTTTATTTTGATTTTTAAAGAATTAAAATATAAAAAGCGTATTATAAAAAATATTATATTTTGACATGTATCTCAACACAGCAAGCTCATAGGTCTACATGCATTTCATGTGTGTGTAGGGCAGACTGTCCTGAATCTGGCAATATCATTGCCATGGTGGAGGGATTCTCTGGGGCTGAGCAATTTACAGACATGTGGTGTGCGCCTTACAGAAATAAATGCCATTTTTTTATTTAGTGATTAAAAATGACCTTTCTGCGCTCCATATCTGTGACACGAACTGATCTGACCTGACTTGACCCGAGTTTACGTGTTAGCCTGTGTGTGCCTATGGTGTCTGCACTCATGATTCTCTACAACTTTTTACTGCATTGCCATGAACAAAGTAAAGACAAAAAAAGTGTTTCTTTGTCGAACAAATTGGGATGCAATGTGAGCCTTGAATTGGATGCCATGCAGGAATTTGCTACGATCTCAAAACCGGAAAACATTCTTTGCCATAGAGAAACACACAATAGCGTTGGATTATAAACATGCTTTTCCAGAAAAACAGACAAAAATGTAAGGTAAGTCAAGCTATATGAAGTTATTATTTTGTCACTTTGTCTGTTTTATAAGCCAGAAGGATCAACATACTTGGTGCCAATGGATAGCCCTGTGTCTCCTCTTTCATCTGATATTCTTTCCATATCTATGCGTTCACGGGTTCGCGAGTAATTCAAACGAGAGTAATGGGTGTGCAGGTGAACGCAGAGAAGTATAGACTGTAAATATGATGCAATTTGATTTAATTTCATGATTTTTTTTTCATTTTCATACTTTAACCGTACAGACAAGTGCGTGGAAAGACCCACTTCTGCTCTGTCACGCAATAAAGGTTTCATCCCGCTGCGAACAGAGAAGAAAGGGTCTGTTATTTGACGCACTTTGCGTCAATCGGGTTCTAAGGGTTAAAGGAGAATTACGGCGATTTTCTGCATGGATAGTTTCGAGGTCACAGAGGTATCGTATATTCGTATTGACAGTACTCGGTGACCTCGAGAATCAGAGATCTATAATGTGAAAAATCACTGGAATTCTCCTTTAAAGCAACACCAAAGCACTTTTCCTCTTCGGTCCCCCTACAGGTTGGAAGCGGAATTGTTCATTACCACTGTTGTGAATAGTTTAACATACCGCAGCCTACCGTCTTTTTATAAATACCGTCCATTTATATGTACCTGCCGAGTACGCTCCACCCAGACCCTTGCTCCACCTATTGGCTATTGTAACGCTTGCCGTAAAGCAAGTCAAATTTGCAGTTTCTTATGTCTCATTCGAACTACAGATCCGCTACCCGATCTGGCAAACTTGCATAATGCGGTTATAGCCGATAAATCGCCGCAAAGTGAATGCAGAAGTGCCGTTCACCCTGTTACGAGTTGATGAACCACTGAAACGATTTTGGAAACATTATTTTAAGGTACAAAGAATCTTTGGTGTTGAAAAAGAGACCAATCAAGGTACTGTGTGAATAGGAGACAGTAGCGCAACAATAAGTGCTACTTTGCATAGGAAACAGGATGTGAGTGGACGGACGCACCCAAATCACATGGGAGGGACAGGGGCAACGCTGGATCTGTACATACGCTTGTTCAGCACTGTGATTGGCACACACACATACAGGAACACAGAGATGCACAGATATGCCTGAATATATGTACACACACAAAAGCACAGACAGACCGACACACACACACACACACACACACACACACACACACACACACACACACACACACAATAAGGTACCTTCTCAGCAGGAGATGAGGCCAGAGCTGTAAAACTGTCCTCTGGAGTGGTGAACTTCAGGCCAAACCTGATCACACACACACACACACACAATAACGCAGGGAAACGAGTGAATCGCTTACACAACACAAAGCGTCCATGAGACACAATGACCTTTTTTATTCCTGATTGGGTCACATTAGATGATTATAGCAGTAGGCCTACCATGAGATTACACTAGCAACACTGCTAATGTGTTTTATAGTCCCCAGTCCAAATCCAACTGTTTGACTGTATATTACTATGGGAATGATCTAGATAACATCTCTCATTGGCTGTGAGCCCAGCAGGAAGCAGACACTGCACTGTGTGACCATAACAAAGAGTACTGATCCCTGTGACTGGGCCATATAGGGGCTTGGTGTGTGTGTGTGTGTGTGTGTGTGTGTGTGTCTGTCTGTAATATACATATACATATACACATAAATATACATACACACACACACAGCTCAGATGGAGAAGTCAATAAAGAGACAAACTCCCGTGCTGCAGACAATGGCTCTAACAACAGATAAGAGAAGATATATGGTTGACAGGGGGTGAGTTCAGGGACTGCAGGTTTCCACGGAGGACAAATTCTACATTACCTATGCATTAACAGGGCTACATGGCACACATGTTTGTGTGGTTTGTGTGTGTGTGTGTGTGTGTGTGTGTGTGTGTGTGTGTGTGTGTGTGTGTGTGTGTGTGTGTGTGTGTGTGTACAAGACTCACAGTCCGTCATCCTCTTCACATAGAGGCTCAATCCACAAGGTGGCCAGGGGATAGATGTGGTAAGACGAGAACTGCAAACACACACACACAGAGTTTGAGCCGTTTCCCTTAAAAACAAGAAGACAGAAAACAGAAAGCACAGAAGGGAATCAGAGGATTTCAGCTGTTAGGATTCTGATCAGTGGACCATGAGCCGATCAAAAATTGATACAAATTTTCATAAAAATCATTTAAAAACAAAAACAGAAATGTGTCTAGTCATCAGTTTCATCAATCTGACGATTTTAACATTGCCAGAATGTGTTTTTGGTAAGTTTGAAAAGCAAGTTTTTTTAGAATGAAGCACATCTAATCAAATTACGCATACGTTTTGATCAAAGTTGTGTTTATAAAAAATGATATAAATAAAATATAAAATCTGTTAAACTTTCTTATGAATATAATCTTTTCATTCTGGCTGCTATAATAGAGTTAGAACAGGATCCACACTGTTATTTGTTTCTTCATGTGTGTGTGTGTGTGTGTGTGTGTGTGCTCATGTGCCCATGCTCACGTGCATACATGTGTTTCCCTATATCTTTTCCTCCTGTGGTCTGTGTAAGAGGGAGGAAATTGAGAGGGTTCCTATCACCAAAGAGTAGAAAGCACTCACACACACACACACAAAACTCTGAGCTTGCAAGATCAGTTCCCCACTATTGCAAACAGGCTCATGTGATAATGTATGCAATGTGTTATCAGTAACAACGCACACTGACACACTGACACACACACACACTGAAACACACACACGTGGCACACTATGCAAGATTTACACCTTTATGAAGCCAATTTGATGGTAAACTCGCGAGACTCGTGAAACATTACCTTGTCAGTAGATATAGCTCTTTGTAGATACAGGGTTCCTACACATTTTACATTTCAAAATTCCATACTTTTTCCATCCTCAAATGTCAAAACTTCTCGGTAGATTTTTCTGACCATATTCTCGACATTGCGGCCACTTCTGGTTTGGGATAACTCGGTGAAAACAAAGGTATGGACAACTGAAGTGAATTAAATGACACTTAATATTCATCCATTTAGCTGGGTCATTTTTAGTTGTATCATAGTTGTATGTTGATGATGGGGACTGACAGTTACACTACACAAAAGTAGGAATGGTTCATTATGACCTGAGTGAAGTGATTAGTACTGCAAATGCAATAGTCTGGAAACAATTTCTCCATACCCTTGTTTCTTTTTTCCATACTTATCCAGACCTGGAAATTACTAAAATCAAATTCCATACTTTTCCAGGTTTTCCATACTGCGTAGGAACCCTGTGTAGATAATTGTTGCCTGTTGTTAATCCTTCACCTACACAACAAAAGCATTTGCATTGTGTAACGGGGGGATAAGTCGCAAGAAGTTTGCTATTTACAATAGCAGAGTAACGTATAAATAAATTGTGACTCTAGAGGGAGCTCTAAACTCGCAAAAAATACCTAAACCTGCATAGTATACCTTTAAAGTCCTATTCGGCACAAGTGGCCTTGAGCTGTCTATAGCACTGATGTGTAAACAGGATTCTCACTGTTGATGTGTGTTGTGTGGAAACGGATGAGAGCCACAGTGTTGCTTTGTGTCGTGCCGTGTCGTGTCATGCGGCGCTTAAAATAGGAGCCGTGCGTTTATTTTAGGACTGAGTGCGGAAAATATTAGAACACCTATGTGTAGTGTTGGTACACACACACACACACGCACACACACACACACACACACACACACACACACACACACACACACACACAGGTGACTTCTGCTGCCTGTCTTACACTGTAGTCTCATCAAAGCTTTTGTTCGCTAAAGCTGGTGACAGGCTGGTCTTTTTACTTAAGAACTATAGAGCTGTTCTCTCTCAGTGACACCTCATCTCATCACCCGTGCATCTCATTCTGCAATACCTCTCATCCTCTGTCACTTTTTTACTTGTGTCTCCTCTTAAACAGATCATTCATATAACTCAGTGGTTCTCAAATGGGGGTACGCGTACCCCTGGGGGTACGTGAAGGCACTCCAGGGGGTACGTGAGATTTTAAAATATACATATTTAAAAAGTAGAATCCATGCAAAAATACTTTAAAAACAATTATATAATAACACAATATTTCAGGAAAATATAAGTTCATAAAATTAATTTTATATTTCAATAGGCTATTCAATTTCATTATCCTAAAAACCCAGAGTCCCCCCCCATACCAGGATGGTTTAAAGTCTTTTTTTAAGTCTTTTTTTCTCAACTAAAACTCTTTGTGTTGGTTAGGGGCTGAACAAATACTTGGCTGAAAAAATATTTCACAGGGGGTAAATCACTGAAAAAAGGTTGAGAACCACTGATATAAGTCATATCACTCATCAGAATAGGACTTTAAACAGATCACTCATATAACTCATAGTGCTAATGTAACTCATCACCTCACTAACCACACACTGGATGTGAGTGCATTACAGATACAGTACAGTGCAATGTTGCTGATACTTCTAGCTAAACAGCCAATTAAATGACACCTTTCACTTCTGTGCTTTTGGAGCAACGTGCCGATAGGCTGAAATTATGTATGGGCCAGTCCAAGCCAGTGTGGAGTAGCAGTTCCCTAAAGTTGACTAAAGTTGACTTTATGCTGGATTCAAACCGCAGCTCTCTTGAAGGCATGCATGGAAATGCCCCTGTGTCTATCTGCTTGCCCCAATAGAAATCACATGAATCAGGACCGCCTGACTAGGTGTATGCCGAAGTCAGTTTGCCAAAGTAACTACGAGATTACCTCATGAAAGAATGTTCAACCGGGTGTGTGTCACACACACACACACACACACACACACACACACACACACACACACACACAGCAGTGTGGCAGAGAGTAAAACAAACAGTCGAGTTAAGAGAGAGAGAGGGAAAGAGATAGAGAAAGAGAGAGAGAGAGAGAGAGAGAGAGAAAGAGAGAGAGAGAGGCCCTGGCAGTCAGAGGTAGTTAAACCCTAATCCACACCCAGAGGTAAGTAAACATGGAGACAATGACTATGACTCTATGTATGTGTGTGTGTGTGTGTGTGTGTGTGACTGTACGTGACAGAGAGAGAGAGAGAGAAAGAAAGAAAGAAAGAAAGAAAGAAAGAAAGAAAGAAAGAGAGAGAGAGAGAGAGAGAGAGAGAGAGAGAAAGAGAGAGAGATAGAGACTCTAGAGGTAGAAAATGGAGCTCATACAGATTTAAAAGCAAAGTGACACAATGTGAGTAGAAATGATACTGAAGAGCAGTGGAAAAAAAGACAGAAAAAAAGCTCTCAAAAGTAAAAAAGAAACAAGACTCCAGGGCCTAACTCCACTTGGTTGCTGAAAAGTATTGTGTGTGTGTGTTACTGTGTGTGTGTGTGTGTGTGTGTGTGTGTGTGTGTGTTTGAGCTTAGAGAGTGAGACCAGTAAAGCTTTGTCAAGCAGTACAGTCTCCTAGTCAAAAGCCTTCACACCCAGTAGCTTAATCAAGTCAACAGCCCGAGCCAAAAGCCAGGAGCGGAACAAATGGCCTCTGTGAGAAAACAAACCACATTCCTCAGGTGTACTTACAAACTTCTTAGACGGAATGTTGCCCTAAAAAAAGACACGGCCAAACAAAAAATTAAAAACAGACCAAATAAAAATCGACAGATATCATTTGGACTGGCTTTATAATGGTTTGTTGTGTAATGTGGTAATGTGTTTATTTTGCTCCTGTGTGTGCACAAATATGCGTGGATGTGTATGTAAGTGTGTGTGTGTGTGTGTGTGTGTCTGTGTGGATATATGTACTGTATGTGTGTCTGTGTGTGTCTGTGCGTGTGTGTGTGTGTGCGTATGTGAGAGCATGTACCTGTGTGTACACAAGCGCGTCGTTGAAGAGGATGAAGCGGTTGACAGAGAAGCGGCCGGTGTTCTGGAGGGTAAGGGCTTTATTGTTGCTCTCACACACCAACCGCCGACTCGGAGTCCGCAAGGCATCCTGGGTAAAGAGGGAGTGGTTTCATTCTCTTTAGGGCCAACATTAAGACACACCGTATCTGATACAATGGGGGAGGCTCAGCATGTGTTGAATGCAATGTGTGTGCGTTTTAGATTAAATTTTATTGTCATTATGCAGAGTATAAGAGTACAGAGACAACGAAATGCAGTTAGCGTCTAATCAGAAGTGCAAAAAAGCAGAAAAGTGCAATGTGAACAGTATAGACAGGTAGTGCAGTGTAAACAGTGTATATGTACAGTACAGTACAGTGTATATAGTGCAGTGTGGACAGTAGTAAGTTAAGCAAGTGGCTTGGTTCACAGTAGGGATATGTGTAGTATAATAGCAATAATGTGATGTGTGGTGGTATGCTAGATGCAGTACTGTATGTGGGTGTTGTGGTGATCTGATAATACACAGCTGCTGTAACAGAGCAATTTTCTGTAAAGGATCAATACAGTATCTATCTATCTATATGCTGACACACCTCTCCATTCCCCATCTGCTATCAATAACTCACAGCCAGCTTCCAGTATCAAAGCAACACAATGTCATCTATTTTACCTTGAAATAACAGCTGCAAACTCATTCTGATGCTACACTGACTTAAAACATGAAGTTTGGCATGGCATCGCCAATGCACGCCCAGAATGCTTCATATCGCACTTTGTAACTGACATTGCAAATGCACGCCCAGAATAGCCTGGAAATATCCAGACTCTTTCACGAAGTGAATAGAGACTCTTTCACGAAGTGAATAGAGTCTGGCAGCTCTCGATTGGGAAACGTTTGCATTACTTGCATCGCGACGGGCGCTAACTTTGAAATCATTGGTCCAGCCTTACCAATCACATTGATCAGAGATTCCTGATGGTACTGTATCTCCTACTTCGTCTAAACTTTACAAACTGACAATCAACAGTCAGGAAACAATGTATGTAGGTGTACCTTTGCTGTAAATAAATGTTTGCATTTTTCCAACTGCATTTTTTGACGTTTGCAGGTGTTGCTACTTCTGTTTCGGTTTCGTCTTCGCACAACTTCAACGTCATCGCTCTCTGCCACTACCTCTGTTCGCTGATTGGACAGGTAAAGATTGGCCGGAGAAAACCCGCGAATATACCGCAAACCCAGACGACGCACTGAAGGAAAATGAAAATTGAGCGGAAGTACGTAGGAGGGCAGAGCCAGGCTACGCCCGGGAACGTTATTGATCATGTTTGACTAACTGGGTACTGCTTTAGCGATACATGGTGCTGAATATTGATACCAAGGGACATAGATATCAAATCTACCATTGTGCTACTTTAAGAAATGTATCATGGAGGAAGCAGCTAAGACCACTCATACTGTAATTTGTTTTGTGTAAATGAGCACACATCTTTTCGCCTTGTCTTCTAGTACTATTATTCTTCTGTTAGTTGTGCCATCTTACAATGACCAGCTGGTCTGTGCCTAAAACCACAAAATCTTAATTTGCGGATGCACTGTGGACTGTTCAGATCATTGCTGTTGGGCAACGTTGCTCTTAAAAGCCAGTAGGATCATCAGGGCAACAATGGGTTTTCTGGCAGAGAGTACACATTGTGCAACCGGTAGATAGACACGGTTTTTCAGTCATTCTGAGAAGTGTCATTGAGCAATGTTACGGTGCATTTCCATTATGGAGTAAAATCCTGGTGTCTGAATTGATTATAGGAAAGTAAAGAGTTCATTTTTATATTACATTGAAGATTATTCCAGGAAGTAGGGACATTTTAGAACAGCGTTGTTAGACGTGGAGTGGAAACAGAAGAGTGAGGCTGTTCGCAAGTGCTTAAACCTGAGGAACACTCTTGGGCTGAGCCTTGAGCTTTGAAGGTACACTATGCAGTTTCAGGCATGTTTGGCGACTGTAGAGCTCCCCCTAGAGTCATGATATATTTATTCTTTACTCTGACATTGTAAATAGCCTACTTCTCGTGGCTTGTTCCCCTGTACACAATGAAATGCTGTTGTTGTGGAGGCAAAGGACTAACAACGGGCAAAAACTACCTCCAAAGAGCTATATCTACTGACAAGATAATGATTTATGATTCTCCCGAGTGTCTGCGGGTCGAATATTTTTTAAGTTGCATGGCTGGTTCTCTCGTTAGCAACTCTATGCTGTATGGCTATGCTAGGTGAACAATTCCCCAATTACAAGTTTGTTTACCATCTTACTGGCTTCGTAAAGGTTATATTAAGGTGACAATCTTGCAGTGCACTTTTAAGCCTGAGGACAACCCTTGGGTTTGAGCCTGAGTAAAAGCCTTGGGCTATCCCCTATCGTGATAGTGATGACAGTCACTCACAGAGGCCTTTGTGGGCAGGCTCCTCCAGAAGTCCAGCGTCTTCTCCGCCTCCTTCCTGTGTTTGAGCAGCTGCAGGGCTATAGCCTCAAACCGGGAGCAGCGCTCATCCAGCAGAGAGTACTCCTCAGACTCCTGACAGGGACACACAGCATCATCATTATCATCATCATCATCATCATCACCATAACCACCACCATCACCATAGTAAACCTAACTGGGAGCAGTGCTCATGGAGCACAGATCACTCCTCAGATTCCTTACAGGGACTCACACCATCATCACCACAAAAACAAAACACATTCATGTGTCATTGATGAGGAATCGTGTGTGTGTGTGTGTGTGTGCGCGTGTGTTTATTGTGTGTTTTTGTGTGCATGTGTGCATTCGGTGTGTGTGTGTGTGTGTGTATGTGACTGACCACATGGAAGCAGGTGGCCAGCTTCAGCAGAAGTCGACTATACTGGTGCATGTGTTTGACAGGCAGGTAGAGCAGGGACTGCAGCAGACCAGGACCAGAACCAGAATTAGAAACAGGACTCGAGACAGGAGAGGAACCTTTGTCTTTGGGCTCGGACAGCTGCTGAAGAACCTCCAGCTTCTTCCCAAAACACTCCCTAGAGGAGCAGAGAGAAGAGCAAGAATGCAGTTAAACACAAATATAAGCAAGAGTGCATATTAATATAGTCTACATAAAATTGCTGTATGAACCAAAGTCCTTTAATGCAAGTCCCTCCACTCAGCGGCCATATTGTAACACTTTTTGGGCTCTCATCTATTTCGGCAGAAATGCAAGTGCGCAAGGCTTCACGACACCAACACCATTGGCAAGATCACACCACAGGATTGGCACAATGTATTCACATGTCGACTTTTTTGCCTCGGAAGGGGCGGGATATGTGTAGACAACTGCCATATTGGCGTTACAAACTAACCCCATGCATTTTTTATGGAGGATTTTTTGAGTGCTGTGTCTCCTCATTAGAAAGTCTCTGTATGCTTGATCATCCTTAAGCACTATGTGGATGTTTGATTTAGTTTTTTTAGTATATTTAGTATTTTTTTTATCTTCTACTGTCTCTATTGTGCAGTGGAATTTTTTATATTTATATACTTATATTACTTTTTCTGCTGTAAGTGCATGTTGTGTGTGATGTCTGTATGCTACTTTGACCTTGAATTTCCCCTTGGGGATCAATAGAGGATCTATCTATCTATACTGATGTTAGCACTAGGGGTTTCACATTCATTGTTTTTCATAATAGTTGTCGACTTGTCAATTTGTTATGTACCGATACAGTGCGCTGGTGCTAACATTACTGCTAGTGCTAGTTGTTATAGCAGGTGCTAACATTACTGCTAGTGCTAGCTATTGCAGCAGGTGCTAACATTACTGCTAGTGCTAGCATTTGCAGCAGGTGCCAACATTACTGCTAGTGCTAGCTGTTGCAGCAGGTGCTAACATTACTGCTAGTGCTAGCTATTGCAGCAGGTGCTAACATTACTGCTAGTGCTAGCATTTGCAGCAGGTGCCAACATTACTTCTAGTGCTAGCTGTTGCAGCAGGTGCTAATATTACTGCTAGTGCAGTAATCCATACAAGACGTGCTATTATTGTACTTCAGTTCAGCTGTACACAACCTACATGCCACTGTGGAAAAAGTCTCATTTTCAGCTAAACACTTCTATACATATCTATACCTATCCTTTACCCATTTTGTCCATGACCAGCTAACTGCTGTCTACAGCACTGACACTGATTTCATTAATGGACTAGTCAACCAGCTGATAAATTCCCTTTTAGTAGTTAAAGAGGAAGTGATATCATCAGTAGAAACACTCATTTTATGCACCATCAGTCATAAAGAAAGGGGAAGTGGTAGGTGAACACCTGTTAGCAGAAGCGCTAATAATATAGCGATTGATAGCGCTATCAGCAATGAGGAACATAAGAGGTAATGTTGGTAATGGCGGTTATAGTAGTAACAGTGGTAACAGATGTAGACTGTACGTATAGGAAGAACCAGTGACTTTCTAATGTGGAGACACAGCACTCAAAAAATCCTCCATAGAAATGCATGGGGCTAGTTTGTCACGCCAATATGGCCGTTGTCTACACATATCACACCCCTTCCTCGGCAAAACGTCGACATGTGAATACATTGAGCCAATCATATGGTGTGTTGTGAAGACATCGTGCCAATCATGTGTTGTGATCTCGCCGCTGGAGCAAGATTGGTGTCTTGAAGCCTTGCGCACGCGCATTTCTGCCGAAATGGATGCCCGACGAGTGCCCAAAAAGCTTTGTCAAATGGCCGCTGAGTGGAGGGACTTGCCTAAAAGGACTTTGGAAGAACTCACTGTAAGGGTTTGAGCAGGCTTAGGAAGCCACCCATCACCAAGAAATTTCCCACTGAGCTGCTGTACCTGAGAGACAGATGGGGGGGGGGGGTCAGGGAGAGAATGAGAGGTTGTGAGGAACAAAGGACAGTTCTTGCATAGGTCCTGCAGCAAACTGACAATTACACTCAAACAAAGATTCAATCAAATCAAATTAATCCATACAAAACTGAGTAGTACTGAGGATCATGCCTGATTAGTCAATGGATATCCTACTCACTCCTTATAGGTGTCCAGGAAGATGCCCGTCTGTTTGAGCATGGCGAGGCTCCGCACATCCCTCTCTCTTTGCAGGAAGCGGGTCAGGGAGACGGAGTGCTGACCAATCAGGTGACAGAGCCGACTGAAACTTCCTGCCAGGGTCTGCAGGAGCATGAAGGACTTGCAAAGACACGCCTTCACACTCTCTACGAGCCAATCACAGGAGGGCAGAAACAGGAAGTCACAGATCCATCTCACATAGCATGTTTTTGACTACTTCCACGGTTTTCTTCCTCAAAGGTGGACATTTCAGGTCTTGTTTTATTAAATGACAATCCACTTCTGTGGAAGCCTCCATGTGAGCATATCTGCAGAAAATGTAGTCCTAAAAAAAAAAAAAAAAAATATCATGGCACAAAAGAAAGCATAAATCAAATCAAGAGTAGTAGCTTCAACCACCTTACCAAATAACCAACAACTGGCAGACTCAGAACTGATCTCTTGAACTCTGACCTCTGACATATATTATTTGACCTTTGCCTTATGATCCTTCCCAGATTGCAGTACCCACCCCGTGCCAGTAGGGGGCGTAGTATCTGGCTCCTGATGGCGCTGAGGTGGCAGTAGAACTTCCTCTCTGCAGCACAGAGCTCATGCAGAGTGGAGATGAAACCCATGATGTTCTGATCTGACAGAGCAAGGCAGGTCTGACCGCCACCAAATACATTGCTCAGATAACCCATCTGGACACACACACAAACACAAACACAAACACAAACACAAACACAAACACAAACACAAACACACACACACACACACACACACACACACACACACACACACACACACACACACACACACAAACACATGAGATGAAACCCATGATGTTCTGATCCAACAGAGTAGGGCAGCTCTGATTGCTGCCAAACACAAACACTAACTACAACCACAGCAGTTCAGGAGTTTTTGTGTGACCCACGGTTCGATACATACCTCAATGTGTGCAGCATGCTAATGATGCTAACCAGATTGAATAGTAATTTAGCTAGTCGTCTTCTATGTGTCCTTGATTTCACGACGTGAGGCGGGAGATGTGTGTTGCTTATGCGGCTGCGTAAGCTGCAAAGCGCTGTGTATAGTATAAGTATATATACTCTTTTGATCCCGTGAGGGAAATTTGGTCTCTGCATTTATCCCAATCCGTGAATTAGTGAAACACACTCAGCACACAGTGAACACACAGTGAGGTGAAGCACACACACTAATCCCGGCGCAGTGAGGGGTTAGGTGCCTTGCTCGGGGAGCAGTGAGGGGTTAGGTCAAGGGCACTTCAGCCGTGCCTACTGGTCGGGGTTCGAACCGGCAACCCTCCGGTTACAAGTCCGAAGCGCTAACCAGTAGGCCACGGCTGCCCAACTGTGGGAAACACTGTGTCATGATTCTGCCTTTTCACGCCGTGACACGGGTTCATGAATATGAGTATTGCAATTTCGGTTTTGATACGCATATCGATACAGCCCTAACAGACACAGACACAGACACAAACACACAAGCATGCACACAAGCATGCACGCACGCACGGACATGAACACACTCACACACACAGGTACGTACATTCATGCAGAATGGCAGTAGAGCAGGCGTCTGTGTGTATGTGCCTGTAGGCCCATCCTCGGCCACCTGCTCTCCGCTGTAGTAGAGGATTGGCTGGACACAGTCTCCATCAGCCAGCAGCAGCGTGTGGGTTTGACCAGCACCCACATCCCACACACGGATCCCCTCCGACATCTAACACACGCACGCACACACGCACACACACACACACACACACACACACACACACACACACACACACACACACACACACAATCAGAAACTCAAAATCCAAAACGGACCACAACATACAAAGAATCTCTGTTATACACACGCGCACGCACGCACGCGCGTGCGTACACACACACATAATCAGAAACTCACAATCCAAAATGGACCACAACATAAAAAGAATCTCTGTTATACACACGCACACACACACACACACACACACACACACACACACACACACACACACACACACACACAATGTCCTGAATGATTCCTGTAATCTCTGCTGTGTTGTTCTGGGCCTTGTCTGATGCTAAGCAGCATGTCATGCTGAGAGGTTTATGACTCAGTTTGAGGCTTGTGTTCTAACACACTTATTACAACAGCAATCATCAGGGACCGGATCACTGTACAGACTGTAGGATAAAGCATCATTTAGTACTTATCTATGAATAGTACTGTATTTTTGCCTTTCTGTTGAGAAGCTAACTGCATCCCCTACACATATGTATCCATCCTCTGAACAATGGCAATAAAGCTGAATATAGTGTAGGTGGAGTGGGTGGTGTGTGTGTTGTGGATGGTGAGGAAGGTGTAGGTGGTGTAGAAGGGAGTGGGTGGTGTAGGTGGTGTGGGTGGTGAGGAGGATGTAAGTGGTGTAGGTGGATTGGGTGGTGTAGGAGGGTGTAGGTGGAGTGGGTGGATTGGGTGGTGTAGGTGGAGTGGGTGGTGTGGGTGGTGTAGGAGGGTGTAGGTGGAGTGGGTGGATTGGGTGGTGTAGGTGGGTGGATTGGGTGGTGTAGGTGGAGTGGGTGGATTGGGTGGTGGAGGATGTAGGTGGTGTGGGTGGTGTAAGTGGTGTAAGAGGGTGTAGGTGGTGTGGGTGGTGTAGGTGGAGTGGGTGGATTAGGTGGTGTAGGAGGGTGTAGGTGGAGTTGGTGGATTGGGTGGTGTAGGTGGAGTGGGTGGTGTAGGAGGGTGTAGGTGGAGTGGAGTGGATTGGGTGGTGTAGGTGGAGTGGGTGGTGTGGGTGGTGTAGGTGGAGTAGGAGGGTGTAGGTGGAGTGGATTGGGTGGTGTAGGTGGAGTGGGTGGATTGGGTGGTGAGGAGGGTGTAGGTGGTGTGGGTGGTGTAAGTGGTGTAGGAGGGTGTAAGTGGTGTAGGTGGAGTGGGTGGAGTAGGAGGATGTAGGTGGAGTGGGTGGATTGGGTGGTGAGGAGGGTGTAGGTGGAGTGGGTGATGTGGGTGGTGTAAGCGGTGTAGAAGGGTGTAGGTGGTGTGGGTGGTGTAGGTGGAGTGGGTGGTGTAGAAGAGTGTGGGAGGGTGTAGGTGGTGTGGGTGGTGTAGAAGGGTGTGGGTGCAGCGTTACCTTAACAGGTTGAGGAGCCGTGCTCAGAGAGTTCAGGTGACCCAGCTGCCCTGCTTTATTACTGCCCCAGGAGAACACCTGGCGGAGGGACACACGCGCCCACGCACATGCACATGCGCGCACACACACACACACATGCGCACAGACGCACAAACACACACACACACACACACACACACACACACACACACACACAAAACACACACACAGTTCAATCACCAAATAGCGCTTCCCTTAAGTCCTCCCTTTCATCTGTTTATTAAATCGAAAAACTATTTGAAAACGTCCATCCTGTTTCACCTCAGCTGCCCCTGCAGAGAGCCGTGCTAGCCACACAAGGGCAGCGCTGTGGAGGCCCTGTACTGGAGCAGCTGAGTGAGCACAGACAGCGCCGAGTCATGTTTTCCACACTCTGGCGGTAAGTTGCGGACTCATGGCTTTAGAACCGGTGTCTTTTTTAGGTTCATTTCATAGCAGTGCTCACCACAGAGAGAAATCTATGGAAACTGGAATATCATTGGGGAGGAGTGAGTGGGTGTGTGCGTGTTTGTGTTTGTGTGTACGTGTGTGTCTGTGTCTGTGGGTGTGGGTCTGTGTGTATGTGTGTGTGTGTGTGTGTCTGTGTGTATGTGTCGTGTGTGTGTGTGTGTGTGTGTGTGTGTGTGTGTGTGTCTGCATGTGTGTGTGTGTGTGTGTGTCGTGTGTGTGTCTGCGTGTGCGTGTGTGTGTGTGTGTGTGTGTGTGAGCGTGTGTGCTGACCTGACACTGTGCCGTGAGGGCCAGAGAGTGGTGAGCCCCAGCCTCCACCTTCACCACTTCCCTTTTACTCAGCGTCTTAATACAGAGAGGCTGCAGCCTGGGTAGAGGGAGAGAGGGAGAGAGAGAGAGAGAGAGAGAGAGAGAGAGAGAGAGAGAGAAATACACACAGTTATACACACAGAAACACAATTAAATAGAAATGCACAATCCAAAATAGACCCCCAACATACAACGAATCTCTGTTGGAAGTAGGGATGGGCATTCGATTAAATTTTCTAAGTCGATCGTCGGGAGAATTAACGATCGACTATCGATTAATCATTAATATTTCTAGGCCTATATTAAAATTAAATATTTATTTAACTTTTTATAAATTTAAAAATGCAATGAAAATACAAAAATACAGTGTGTTTTTCCTCGATGAGATCTTTATCACAAGAAGAATAACTTGGCAGTTAAACTGGTCGTTCGGTTAGGCTAAACTTAATGATATTAAGCGCTGCGGTGCTCTAAAGCAGCGGAATGCGACCCTCGTTTTTTCCAAAATCAGGGCTCGAATTACGTGGGAGCCAGAGGGAGCCGAGCTCCCATAGAGTGAGGACTGGCTCCCATGAAAGCAACAAAGTCAAAAACCTGAGGGGGTCTCTCATATCTGAAGGTGTCTGGCATTGTAATTTAATCTTAAACAACCGCTCATTATCCATCCCTGTGCGATCTTACCATTAAAGGCGTTAAATTAAAATATAGGCTACTACGGGACGTGAGACCTACACTCGCTCTTGAGCGCAGCATGACACTTCACCACCACACCACTAGACTATATGAGCAAACCGTATCGATTTGACAGCACTCGCAAATCTGAAGAGGTCACCCTGCTTTGATGTGAGTGTTTTGTCTATTTGCATAGGCGTTCATTGGACTAGCCTACGTGGCTGATACGTGAAAAGTCCTGTTTGCTGTTGAACTTACACTTCAACTATTCTATGTTGATTGAATAGTTGATTGAATGCAGCCTACAATGATTGTGTGATCTAGAAAGTTCCCAGCTATTTTGAAACACCTGTTAGCAATCCTTGATAGGGATCGACCGATATATCGGGCGGCCGATATATTGGCCCATATTTGCGTTTTTTTACGTGTATCGGCATCGGCCGATAAGCGGCTGCATTTGCCGATAGTTCTTTCCTGCATTATTTACATACAAGCGTCCACAGGCAGCTCTGTGTTGCTGGAGATGCTGCAATTCACGTGCAGACTGCCCCTCCCCCACAAGCTGAGTGCTGAAAGCCTGCTCTTCAAGACAACAGTAAACTTTAATCTTTCAAAGCGTCTTTTAACTGTTTGACTTAGCTGAAATATTGCCATACACTTTGAAGGTGGAAGCAAGTTTGTGGGTCCAAATGGAAAACGCGAATGATAGATAGGTACTTTATTTAATGCTTAATGCCTCGTTTATAAAACTGCTTGCCATTGTATTTAGGGAGCTGCAAATAGCTAAGTTGTAGGCTATCCATATGCATGCGGTAGCGTAGCTGTTACAAACACGTCAAATGATTCAGTAATGCCAACGTTGTTCCGTGGTATTTGTGGGAGTTTTATTCAGTGACCACCTGGCTGAGTGTTGGACGCGTGTGGTGTGTGTGTGTGTGTCTCCGTCTCCCTCCCTGAATACCTCTTCCATAAAACTGCTTGCCATTGTATTTAGGGAGCTGCAAATAGCTAAGTTGTAGGCTATCCGTATGCATGCTTTAGCGGTAGCTGTTACGAACACTGGTCAATCATATGATTAATGACGACGTTGTTCCGAGATATTTGTGGGAGTTTTATTCAGTGACCACCTGGCTGAGTTTTGGACGCGTGTGGTGTGTGCGTCTCCCTCCCCCTCTCCCTTTGAGCGGGGCAGAGTTGCTATCGCAGTGATATCAGAGCTTTAATAATGAGAGACGTGTTATATGTAGTTGAATATTAATTTGTGTTTATAGTGTACCAGACATACCGTGTATGCCTTACTTGTTTAGAGCCGTTTGCTAACGTTATCATTATCAATCCAGTTCAATGGTGGTTCGTCAGCTACCAAACAGAAGTTTGTGTGTGCGTCTGGTCTGTCTCACTCAGTGGAACACACGCATCACAGCGATATGAGAGTGCTGCGCTACCTGAAGGAGAGATTTTAAAACTTTGAGAGATATGATTTTATACCTTTTGACGTTGATGCCGTTTAGAACAGAAACATCTGACACATTATTTTCCTCTGCTGATTTATGTTCTGTGGTTGACAAATCTGGCAGCTTTTTTTAGAAAAATATAGACATAGAAAAATTGAAACCATGCACTTTATTTCAATAGCTACTTTTCAGGCTTATTGTTTTCTTATATTATTTAAATGTGTTGACAAAGGACATTTTGTGATGACCTGAATTATGTCTCAATATGTCAGCAAGCAATGAATCATCAAGGCTGTGTTGTAAGATGTTGATGAAATCATTTTGCACAGTTAACCATATTCAGTGCACCCATCCATAAGTTCAATAAATGTTCCTTTTTTAAATTGAGACTTATAACATTTGTTATCATCATTTGTGTAATTATGTGTCATTTGTATGATGTAAATTGAGGAAGCAAAATAAAAGCAGTATCGGCTCCAAATATCGGCTCAAGAAAATCGGCAGGCTGTATTGGTCATCGGCTAAGGCTGATGGAAAAAAAATCGGTATGGCTGGCTTTATTCATTTCTGCCAGTTAGTGCTTTTTCCCCTGTGTATAAGTTACACTACATGCATTATTGTGTTTGACACTGAGGATAGCCTATCTGAGACGGTGGTCTGGTTTAAATGAGTTACGTTGTGAAATTGAGAATGGCACAGACTAAATTGTTTAGTCTATTTCTTTGTATTGTGAAATTGAAATGAGATATGGACTATTATAATCAATAATATGTTGAAAATAAATAAAAGTAATCAATTTCTATGAAAAATCTATGTCTGTTGTGTGCGTGTGTCAAGGTAAAGCCTAGGCCTACAGTGTGCATACTGTACTGCGCAAAAGCGCCACTTGCGCCTAGGCTATTTCATTGTATCGCCGCCTTGTTAGGCTATGCGCGGGGTGTGCCAGCTTTTTGAGATAGAGAGACCCCCTTGGCCCTGTCCAAAATAATAAATTATAAAAAACAATCATGTTAATACTTAGACTGCGCAAAGCACAGGGCTTTATTTGGGGCAGGCGTATTGGCAGGCCTTTATTTCTACGTGCGTTTTATGAGACATGGGTTTCGTTTGGAGCGCATACCGCTATCAAAAGCATGCAGAAGATTTTCCGTTTGGTTTGGGATTTAATTTACTTTTGGACAGTTTGATTATA
>NC_063191.1:8087507-8097507 GCF_017589495.1 Alosa alosa
TTGAGATGTGATTTGAGTGTTCAGGTATACAAAATAATCAGCTGATATCACCAAACAGTAGATGACCACTGACTGTATGTTTTCTTGTCTGTGTCTGTGTGTGTATGTGTATGTGTGTGTGTGTGTATGTATGTCTACTTTGTACGTGTGGACCCGTCTCAGGTGTGTTTGCGTACCCTGACAGCTGAGCCCAGGTAGTGAGTTCCTGCGTCCGGCCTTGCTGCTGCTGCTGCTGATCTCCTCCAGCCGTACGTCCATCAGGCTGGCACTCCTGGTGCTCGGACCCCGGACCTCCACCCTCAGCAGCCCGCTCAGCGGGTCCCGAGGCCCCTCACACAGCCCCGGCATGCCCCCCTCTCCCCCGCCACCACCAGGACCGCTCGGGGGGTCCAGGTCCCGCTCCAGACCAGAGTCCTCGTCAAAGGTGTCATCGCAGGTGGACGCCAGGTGCTCGTCGAAGGCAGGGTTCAGGTGAGTGTGTGGACAGGTAGGCAGGCAGGCAGGTGAATGGAGTGGGACGGGTTGGGTCACACCTGGATGGGGCACACACATTGGTGTTGCAGGTGTACTGGATTCACCTGTAACAGCTGCATACAGCACACCTGAAATGTATTACTAGAATGCAACATACTGTATGTACAGTAGATGATGCACACCTGGTTGTCGGGATGCACGATTTGGGGAAAATATCTAATTGTGATTTTATTTTGTGACAGATATTGTGATTAGAGCTGTCACTTTTGTGAAAAAAATCCTGTTTGATTCTTGAGACATAATTGTTCATTGAATCGATTGTAAAATCGATTTTTCATGTCTAAAGTAGGGCTGTCAATCGATTAAAAAAAAAATAATCTATTAATTACATACTCTGTGATTAATTAATCTAAATTAATCGCATATATAATTTTTGCTGTGAAAGTATTTTAAATATTTAAATTCAAATTAATCATTGAATAATCAGCATTAGTCACATTAAAGTTCAAAAACTCTTATTATTATTTTTTACTGTTCAAATAATGGCCATAATAATCTATGATATGACCTAATATGCTAAATAAATTCAAAAGTGCTTCGGGAATAAGTTTTTTTTTTCACATACAAGGCATTTCAGGCCACAGATATAACCTAGGGGACACAATGAAAATAAATTAACACTCCCCTCAATGTCAACAGTTATTTCTTTGCATTGATGTGCGACTATAGAGTTGATGAACTCCGGTGATATGCAAATTCCTTGCTGCAGACATTGCAGAGGAAAGTAAATGTTCCAATCAATGATCTAGGAAGCACATTTTCTTCTCTCTCCTTCATTTTACAGTCTAATGGTTACAGACTAGAACGGCTCGGGGGTCATATGGAATCGATTAATCTGCACAAATTTTTTTAATCAGTTATTTTTTCTCAAATTAATGAATCGAAATTAATCAGTTATTTTGACAGCCCTAGTCTAAAGACGTTTCAATTTTCAACGGCAAATATAGGCCAATCCATGAACAACTACAATGTAACAGGCATTAGGACAAACATAATAGGTGCGCTTGAAGACGCACAAGCCAGCAATATTTCTGATGATTTCTTGGCGTGAAGTTTCGTGCACAATGACAAACAGGAGTGCAACATTCTCGAAAAACAATAAGCAGAGTGGACTGCCATAACATTAGTGAAAAACATTACTGCAGGCTTCAACGTGGCTGCGTTTACAATTAGAAATGTCAAACAAATTTCGCCTACATAAAACTCACGACTGCACAGTTTGCATATCGCTTTGTTCTTCTCCATAGTTTGATATACCCAAACCCCGAAGTGCTTCCATATCGAACTCCTCTAGTTATTAGGGCCTATCACTCGTCTCTCTCATGTCGCACAGGTTGATCGCGTTGTCCTCAATTTTTTTTGCAAAACACCAGCAGCACAGCAGCCGATTGAAACAGCTGTTTCCGGAGCGTAAAATTGGTGGGAATTTTCTTTTTAGCTTTCGCAATGCTTACTGCACTTCGAAATTCTTTGTTATTTTTCTGCTTGTTTGTGAGTTTTGTTACATCTAGATTTTTTATTTGTTCAATTCGTTTTAAATTAATAGTGTACATATATTTGGTTAAAATTGATTCCCTATTTTAGTTTTCGAAACTTGTGTTGGTTGGTCCAATCGATTGTGCAATCGATTTTCGAACGTAAAGTGACAGCCCTAATTGTGATTGAATAAGAGTTGCAATATTATTTTTGAATGTGAATTATCTGATTCAGTTCCATATTCCAAATGTCAATTTAATTTGTGCCACCCCTGATTGGTGAGCACAGCCAGTGCACGAGAAGCACAGCACCCCAGATGGACTGCTAAGCTCACCAATCAGAATGTCTGTGCCTCTCACCCACTACGCACACCCACCAACCAGATGTGGTACCGTCAAGGAGGATGACATGAATATAAAAGTAACAAAATTACCTGTGCACTATTATTTGTAGCTTTTGCGATCAGGTGTTGGTTCATATTGGGGTTGTGATTGCGATAATTGTGCAGCCCTACCTGGTTGTGTTTCACTTTCACTTGTATAGACTACACCTGTCTAAGGTACACCGTATACGCATGAGGCAGACCTGATGCGCTCAAATTCATTGAACAGAGGCGAACGTTTGCGGCAAAAAAGTTTGCCTGAACAAATACATTTGAGCGATTTTGTGTAAAGATTCCATCTCAATGATACCTCTCTCCATCAAACTTCCAACATGCTTGCAGAGAACTACCTCCTCAAACTGTTTGCGAGTGTTCGCTGGAAAACTGTTAACAAACATTCAAGGACGTTCCCCTATGTTTGCTAACTTGAACGCACCTCTGGTCTTGTTAGACAGGTGTAGGAAATACTGCACCAGTCTAGGGCATACCTGAACAGGGAACACTTGAATGCAACATATACTGTATTGATGGTGCCACACACAGTAATTTTAACACTGACCTTGATCTAGCCTAGTTTGGCTATTTAAAGCTACTTTATTGCCAAAACACAACACAATGTAAATTAACTATAACAAACAATAAAGGACTTAATCACACAAAGTAGGCCTACTATTTTACTGACTATAAAAAAATAATAATTATGTAGGAAGTTTAGAAGTTTAGAACCCAGAATTGACCTGCACACTACAAAAGTGCACCGAATTCAACACAAATGACTCCATACACTTGGAGGAGGTATGAGTCCTTTCTTCTCCAGATATCTTAGGATTTCGCCGTAGTATCGTTTTAGTATCGAGCATCGTGATATTTATGGCAGGTATCGTATCGAAGTCATAATTTTGGTATTGTGACAACACTACTGTATTGATGGTGCCACACTGTTTACATGACACCTGCGAGGAACACCCTTGCATATAGACCCTTTCAACAATAAAAACAAAAACAATGCTTGAACGTTCTATTTGGGTCCCAATCTACTTCCTCTGTATTAAGATAACATGTGGAATGTTAAAACGGAAGCCTTGTGGGGCCAACTATGATGCTGATAATGGAACTCTCTTTAAAGGGTCTATAGCAACACCCTAGATAGATCATATGCTGCTGGATAATGCCCATGGTTGAGTATATGGTAGGGCACCTGGATGAGGCTTACCTGGTGGGCTTCCACTCTGATGGAGCTGGGTGCCGTGACTGGCGGGTGGAAGGTGGGCGGAGGCTGGCGCGAGGCCTGGCGATGGCATAGGGGTGGTGTTGGGTTGGTCACTGACGGGCGAGGAGGGAGCGGAGTGGGCGGCAGTGCCAGTCTGCTCGGACAGGGAGAGATCCGACATGCGCTTGAGGTAGTTCTTCAGCTCCTGCTCGTCGGGGAACTGAGAACTCCTGGTTCTCTTCACAGGCGCTTTGGCAGTGTCTGTCTGTGCTGGTGTGCTCCCCTCATCAGGTTCTACCACGTTCCCCGCTTTAGAACCTGCCTCCGGAGAATCTCCAGCAGAGCCCACTGCGGGACAGAAGGCCTCAGACGACAGCGACGATCCTACGTGATTGACATCTTGGGTGACCTCGTTTGACCCCTGACCTTCTGAACTTTGACCTGGCTGCTCCTGCTGAGCCTGCTGCTGTTTCTCTGGGGTGCTCTCCTGCCCCTTGACCTCATTGATCTCCACTCCTAGGGGACAGTAGTGGTTGTCGGAGATGATGACGTGGTCGTCGCGGTCGACCATGGTGTAGAGGAGCTGCTGACAGCGGCCGCACTTGTCGAGGGAGAGTGTGCGGGCTGAGGAGGGGGGCAGTGAGCGCACCAGGGCCAGGCTGTGGAAACCCCCACATGCCACCTGCACCACATACCTGCACAGGGACACATAACCAGGTAATACACATTAAAACCCAAACAGGACCAATACACTATATGGGGACACATATCCAGGTTACACAGATTATAACCCAAACAGGACCCATACACTATATGGGGATACATATCCAGGTTACACAGATTATAACCCAAACAGGACCCATACATTATATGGGGACTCATATCGAGGTTACACAGATTATAACCCAAACAGGACCCATACACTATATGGGGACATATATCTAGGTAATACACATTAAAACCCAAACACGACCAATAAACTATATGGGGAGTCATATCCAGGTAACACAGATTAAAACCCAAACAGGAGGACCCATACACTATATGGGGACTCATATCGAGGTAATACTATTTAAAACCAAAAAAGGAATCAAAAAAGACCCATCTGTATGGGGGACACATATCCAGGCAATACAGATTAAAACCCAAATGAAACCCTCGTAAACAAAAATACAGCTCAAATTAAGAGACCACTGCAAATGTTTCTGATGTCATCCTACAGTTGCTAAGTGACATTCAAATAAGTTGACGGTCATATTCAAATTTGCAATGGTCTCTATAATGATCGCCTCTGTGTTGTAAACAGCTCTTTGAATTCAGTATAGGAAATTACTCAGTATAACAAATATATTAGCAAATAAATTATCCATTCTAGGAAATATAATAGGAAACATCAGAATAACAAATTTATTCATTCAAGGACATACAGTAGAGAATGTGCTCAATAGTTAATTTTAGGAAATCTAGAGGTATGTTAAATACAATGAATCCTTCAATCCTTCCTCACTGAGACATAAATAACCCCACTCACCTGCCAGCCAGGTCTTCTACCTTCTGTGGTCGACAGACGGGCGCGTTGCCCTGGGAGACCAGTCCGAGCTGGCACCCGCTGCCCCACGCCCACACCTCGTGTCCGACGGACAGCGCCAGCGTGTGCTGGGCGCCGCACGCCACGCTCTTTGCCCTCACCAGCCGTGGCGTGGTGCCCTCCGTGTCCAGCAGCGTGATGGGCGTCGGGCTGGGCACTTGGCTCCGCCCTGCCAGGCCGCACTGCCCGTGGCTGTTGTCACCCCACATCAGCACGCAGCCGTCGCGCGTCACCGCCCCGCAGTGGAAGCTGCCAGAGGCCACGGACACCACGCCACGCCCGTTCAGGCAAGCCTCCTGCAGGGGCTCCGTCGAGTGGGACCCTGCACCCTGTTTCCATGGCAACTCCCCAAAGCTGTACACAAAGCCACCTGAAAACGTGTGTTAATATTCTATAACATAAAATAGTGATACTATCAGTATCAATATTACTATTGCTATTTTTCTTAATATTATCCTTATCATCATCATTATTATTATTGTCTTCATCATCGTTATTATCAACATTATTATTATTATTATTATTATGTAGTCAACAAAATGTGATAATGAAAACTGTCATCCTTTAAGTCTGTCAAGCAGCTGTAATAGCTAGTGACGCAGCAATGCTGAAAATGAATGTGAGGAATTTGTCAAGCTGCCAAAGAATTTACACCAGAGGCAGTAGAAGCTTACTGCCTCACATCTCTTAACTTCCAGTAATGCCTTCACACACGGTCTAAAAGTCTCAAATGCTTCAGAGGAAAAATTACAGCCCTTACATGCAAAAATGCAAAACCATGCAAAAACATGTGTTCAGTAGCTGTTATGTACAGAGGATATGCAAGTGGTGTCTGTATGTGTTTTAGAGAAGCATTCCACTAGGACAAAGACAAACTGGTCTAAGACTGACACATGTTTGTTCACTGTGTTTTATTTCTTTCACTTTTCCAGTGATTTTTTTTCTCTTGTAATTCTTTAATAAGAATCTGAGCTGTGCTGTGTAAAAGACTTGAAACAGACAGGACCGAGCTCTGCCATACTATCCTCTAATTAAGCAATATAGCACGAGTGAGAGTGGGGTTGGTCATGGATATTCCCACGGGTGTTGTTCGGCCGTATCCACGAGGCCGGAGGCCGAGTGGCGCAGGCAACAACAGCCGTGGGAATATCCATGACCAATCCCACGATCACGAGTGCTATATTGCTTTTATACAACAATTCTACCACAAACTAAATAATCTGAAAACATCCCGTTATTGTTTAAAAATGTTAATTTCGACATCGTTCTTACGCATCAAAAAATAGTTCCCTTTTCAATAGACAGCGTCTTGGTTGCTAGGTAACCAACATTCCAGATCCCTCGTTACGGGTCTTTGTGGTTTACGTGTCTTCTTGAAAGAAATGTTGAAAGTCGGGCTGAAATCACATTCATATCTAGGTAGGTTTGCTGCATGCATGTTACAAGGACACTGGGCCATGTCATGTAAAGGACATGGTACTGCAAAAAAACGGAAACATAGTCTACATTGCAGAACCACTCAACTTTATTTACTATATTTAGCTAATTATGCTAACGTTAGTTATCTACAAGTCTCCTCCAAGTGACAATCATATTATACACAATGCTGGCAATGCTGAGAATAAATAGCATCCTCGTTTTATCTTACTTACATTGAGTTGACTGTGCTGCTTAATCCACAGATGTGGTGAAGCACTGTTTCGTTATGGTTTGCTAAGGAGTAACCCATTGCTTAAAATAGTGGAGGGCTGGGATGAGAACATTGTGTCAAATCTTCGCATTGTATCGCGGAGTGATTTATTTATTAGCTGTGCAAAGTCTGAGTTGAAATGTCCAGGGATATTCCAACTCATGGAACGTCTCTCGGCCAATCAGAAACAAATAAATAGTTCCATAGAACCCAATTGTTGTATAAAAAGCAACAATTTTTTAATTTTAGCGTTCTGATAGAGAATGTCGTTTATGTTTTGTGTACTGCCTCACCTTCAGTCAGCAGGAGGCCATGGCAGGAGCCCAGGGCGGCCTGGATCACAGGCCTGGAGAGGAGCACTCTCTCTGGGCTGACGCTGCAGGAGTAGCCCCTCCACCGGTGGAGCACACCGCGCTCTCTGGAGCTCTCATCAGCACCCGCCTCTCCAGAGCTGCAGAGAGAGGGAGGGAAAGAGGAAAAGAGCAGGAGAGAGAGAGAGAGAGAGAGAGAGAGAGAGAGATGAGACAGGGAGAGAGGAAAAGAGCGGAAGAGAGAGAGAACGAGAGAGAGAGAGAGATGAGACAGGGAGAGAGATGTGGAAGGAAAGAGGTTTAATTTGTTTATTGAACCTGTATTTAAACCTACAAAGTACACTCATCAAAACTTACGATGCATGACAACATCTGCCTACACACACAAAAAGAGGATGAGAGGAGAGGAAGTCATACAAAGACAGGCGGAGAAAGAACGAGAGATAGAGAAAAACAAGAGATGGAGAAAGAACGAGAGATAGAGAAGGAAAGATGAGGGGGAGGTAGACAGAAACTGAAACAGTCACAGACGTGATGAAGTTCTCTACGTTTTTTAGGGGTAAGCACTGTTCCCATTTTCATTCATGGGTCCTTCCACGTCAGTTCAACCAGGGCCCACGCACTTAGGTCTCAAAAAATTCTGAAAAAATTACCAGGTGTACCTATGTTACCCAGGAGACACACTGTAAAGTTACTCTTATTATTAAAATTACTCTTTTTTATTTTCCACCCTGAACATGGGCAAAATGCCCCATTGACATCAATATGTTTTATATAGAGTCACCACACTGCCACCTGTGGTTGTATAGAGTAACCTGTGGTACAGTAGCTCTATACAACATATTGATGTCAATGGTGCATTTTGCCCATGATCAGGGTGGAAAGTGAAAAAAAAGATTTGCATAAGACAAGTCAAATTGGTGTTTTTAAAAAGAAAAGATCATGGAGAATAAAGGAAAAAAATATTTTAAAAATCTTTGTATATTCCCACAAGGTGTTTAGGTGCTCTGAAAATGAGAACCAAAATGATTTTTTAGACTGGTAAGGTCTTCTGTTCAGACCCTGAAGGAATTTATTTTCTGTTCATTGTTTTTTGTGAGAGTATTTCTACTTATCTCAGTAAGGAAAATAAATCAAGAGCCTATGTTGAGTACAAATATGTCTTCTGAAGGCTTAAACAGAGCCCAGCCAAAAACTCCAATAAAATTTGTATCAACTTCGAGGGACAGCTATGACTATGCAGGATTATCCAGACCAAACGTGACGATTTTGCTACATACTATTCCTATTTATGTACCAGCATGCAACATTTGAGCCTCCTACATGGTTTAGTTCTTGCGCTGTGGGCTTGTGAACTTTGACAAAAAAAAGAGCCTGAACAAAATCGACACCCCCCTCCCCCTGTAAAACTGGCTGTATCTTGGAAAGTATTGATCTTACATAAGAGTAACTTTACAGTGTGTCTCCTGGGTAACATAGGTACACCTGGTAATTATTTTAGAATTTTTTGAGACCTAAGTGCGTGGGCCCTGGTTGAATTGACGTGGAATGACCCTCATGCACTTACGGTTCTGGACAGATGTCCTGCACACTAGTCTCTGTAAACTTTGCACACCACACAAGAACTTATTTACACCTCTGCACTTATTATACTCATTCATTTCCAAGCCAAAACATTTCCAACCAACACACACACAGACCACACATCACATAGTCCACAGAGATATATTATGCATGCAATTTGCCATTTGCAATTTGAGTCGGCTACTTAGAATGAATAGAGAATCACCAAGAGATTACACAAGCATAGGCCACATTACAAGATCCATGTTACTTCAGATTCAGTGCCTGGAAATACTATTACCTTTTACTTGTGTCCATTAGTGTGCCATCATCATACCGTCTGATTATAACACTGGCATCTTCTGAGAATAGTCAATCTGCAAAAGAGGGAGTTGGGCATATTGTTCCAGTCTGTTTGTGGTTTAGATAGCCTATTGGTATGACAGCAGGAACAATGGCCCCCAAAGGGAATGGAGTCTGACATAACCTCGAGTGTGTGTGTGTGTGTGTGTGTGTGTGTGTGTGTGTGTGTGTGTGTGTGTGCGTGCGTGCGTGAGTGAGTGCGTGTCTGTGGTCCAGATTTTGAGATGCTGCGTTTTGACCTTCAGTGCATAAGAGGTCTTAGAACAATGGTTGTTTGACAGCGGACAGAAACAGCAAACTGTGGTTTGCCATGTTCTAGCCATTATGTGGTTTCTGTGAAAATGCCAGTACTGTCCAGCACGGAGGATAAAAGACGGCTTTTCCACATCACGGCTGTGTGAGTCTGTGTGAGCATGGTTTAGAAGGGAATGTGTGTTTGTCACCAAAACAAAGCGTAACGGTGTCAAAACAGTGGACAACCAACGACAAATGTAGCCTAGTCTGTCTGCCTAGAGTAGTTGCAACATTGCAAACTCGAGACGACTTTGTTACACACGCGTGATAAACGTTCCACTGCTCACGAACAATAACAATCACATCGCAAAGTTTGTGCTGTTTCGAGAGGCAGTGAGTGATTAATGAGCAAATAATACAGACGTTGTTTACCTCCCTCGTGTCATACTTACAGAAATCCACGATACATCAGAATTCACGGAGCGCGTTTGACAGCCATAGTTAGGACTACTAAACTGTAGTTTTCTAAACCGAACAGGCTACTGGTCGGCTCTAAGCGTCTCATGTAGGCTAAACTTTGGCGCAAACTTCCGGGAGTGGCAGCGGTCTTCTGACAGCCGCCGTTCGTTTTACAGTGGCTGATCTCGAC
>NC_063191.1:8102507-8105007 GCF_017589495.1 Alosa alosa
CTCTCTCTCTCTGTCACTCTCATCCACCATACCCCACCCTCTCTCTCTCTCTCTCTCTCTCTCTCTCTCTCTCTCTCTCTCTCTCTCTCTCTCTCTCTCTCAGTGTCCTTGTCCATGACCCTGCTCTGTGTAAGTGCGGGTCAGTTGGAGGGGTGCAACAGAGAAATCGTTTAATTTCAGCAGTGATTTAATGAGTCAGTCAAGCAGACGTGGAAGTCTAGTCAAGAGTCGGCGGAATGCTCCGCGCCCTCTCTCTGCCCTCTCTCTGCCCCATGTGTTTCTCATTACCGAGCGCAGCGAGCGCTTCAACGCGGGCTGAGTGAACAGAACAGGCCTCAGCTGGTCTCTGTGCTGTGCTCGGGGCCAGGCTGGTAGTTCCAGCAGCGACCTTACGGGAAAAGAGCCTTCCGAAGGGCCACGTCATCCAGACCAGTTGTATGTAGCAGGAGCGGGACTCTTTAGGGTTTGTGTGTAGCAGGAAGATGACTCTTTAGGGTTTGTGTGTAGCAGGAAGATGACTCTTTAGGGTTTGTGTGTAGCAGGAAGATGACTCTTTAGGGTTTGTATTAGCAGGAAGATGACTCTTTAGGGTTTGTCTGCAGCAGGAAGATGACTCTTTAGGGTTTGTATTAGCAGGAAGATGACTCTTTAGGGTTTGTATTAGCAGGAAGATGACTCTTTAGGGCAGGGGTTCTCAAAGTTTTAATTGATGAGGGCCAATTCAGGAACCCAACATTGAAGTGAGGGCCGCCAAAGGGGCGGGGGGAGAAAAAGAAAAAAAAACTGGAAAATAAATCCCATTTGTATCATTTTAATGAGCAGGTTGCATCTCTACAGTTTATATTTATTGCATTAAACACATTTTAATTCATAACTGAGGCTAAACCTGGCAAAACTTGTGAAAATCTTAAGAAAAATTGCAATACACACACAATCCCAGGGGTTCTCTACCCTCAACGGACAAATTTGGGATATAACAGTTCTGGTTATAGATGTTATTGCGGGCCGCCAGAAATGTTTCCGCGGGCCGCCATTGGCCCCCGGGCCGCACTTTGAGAACCTATGCTTTAGGGTTTGTGTAGCAGGAGTAGGAAGATGACTCTTTAGGGTTTGTGTGTAGCAGGAAGATGACTCTTTAGGGTTTGTGTGTAGCAGGAAGATGACTCTTTAGGGTTTGTGTAGCAGGAGTAGGAAGATGACTCTTTAGGGTTTGTGTGTAGCAGGGAAGATGACTCTTTAGGGTTTGTATTAGCAGGAAGATGACTCTTTAGGGTTTGTGTGTAGTAGGAAGATGACTCTTTAGGGTTTGTGTGTAGCAGTAGGAAGATGACTCTTTAGGGTTTGTGTGTAGTAGGAAGATGACTCTTTAGGTTGGGATGGGGGCTGGTTACCCACATGGGTTAAGTCTGGTCTTAGACTAACTACAATAAAAAAAAATACTAAATTTAAGGAAAAAAGCTCTAATTAACCCATGGATGGAAAACCTGCCCATTGAGTTTGTGTGGTGCAGGGTCTGGTCGTGGGTTTCTGTGGTGTGGGTTTTGGCATCTTTGGGTTTTTGTGGGTTTGTGTGATGTTGGGGTGTGAAATCTTGGAGTTTGTGTGTTGCAGGTATGGGGACATTTTGGGCTGGCTTCCTGTTCATGAATTAACCATAGTCTGTATGTATGGGGGAAACTGTCCCACAGCGTTCATGTGGCACTGGAACAAGTCTCTTTGAGTTAGTGTGTGTAGAGCGGGGACCTGGGACTGAATTCTTTGAGTGTGTGTGTGGGGATGGAACTCTTTGAAGGCGGCGGACAGAAGCGGAGATGAGATGAGATGAAAATGCTTCCTGGAAACACATGGTTGAATGCGAACACACACACACACACACACACACACACACACATACACACACACACACACACATTGAAACACATGGTGCCAGAGTGTGCGTGATGACACGTCTGTGAGGTAATCTGATCTTTTGGTAAACAGCTGAGCCTCCAAACACTGTTGAACACACACACACACACACACACACACACACACACACACACACACACACACACACACACACACACATACACACACACACACACACACACACACACACAGACATACAAAGCAAGACTTAGAAAGCATGCACATATTAATTGATTGTGTGTTGTGTGTGTGTGTGTGTGTGTGTGTGTGTGTGTGTGTGTATTTGACAGCACTTAGACCCCCAGGACAGAGTGAGACCCTCAGAAACATTCAAACAGGAAGCAGCTGTGTCTCATCAGCGGAATGCCGAGGAGCGCCATCACAAGGCCCAGCAGAGGTGTGTGTGTGTGTGTGTGTGTGTGTGTGTGTGTGTGTGTGTGTGTGTGTGTGTGTGTGTGTGGGTGTGTGTGTGTGTGTCAATCATCTATTATAATTTATTATTATTATTAGCAGTGTTTTCACCTGTGGGCAGTTATCAGCAACAGCTGGTAATGAGTGTATGTCAGTATGTGTAGGTGTGTAGGTGTGTAAG
>NC_063191.1:8112507-8122507 GCF_017589495.1 Alosa alosa
TCACATTCAAAAGCATTCAGTAAAAAGCAAATCAGTTTATTTTTCCTTTACTGTTTTACTACAGGAGGTACAGTAGAAATACTGTTTACAGTATGATAGAACAGAAAAAAGTTTTACAGTATTGCTTACAGTGAACAAAATATCCAGGACACACACAGGAGCATTCTGAACAAAAAAACAACAGCAAAAAGCTCAGATAAAATGGGGGGAGCTAAAGCAAAGCACAAAATTACTGTATCTAATTTATCGTCTTCAGGATCTTCAGGGTTAGGCCACATGTTTTCATCAACATCACATTGATTACATGGTCAATGATAGTGGCATGAATTTCATCACTGACAACAGTTCTTACAGCCTTTGGAATGCCACCACCATTCTAACACCTCTACCTTGCTCTTCTCGCTGGCCTTGCTCTTCTCCATGGCCCTGCTCTTCTCACTGCTCCTGCATCTCTCACTGCTCCTGCATCTCTCACTGCATCTCTCACTGGGCCTGCTCTTCTCCCTGAGCCCCTTTGCTCTTACTCTTCCTCGTCCAGACATTACAGTGTTTGTGCTTTTCTGTTTCTGTTTCTAAAACATCACTTCTCAAAGTCCTCCTTTTACCTGTATAAGTGTCAATGTAATAGAAAAAATAACCCCTGCCACTGAGTCTAAGCCAGACTGGAATCAGCTGTGGTTGGCCCAATTTACCCAACATAAATCAATTGTGTGTCAATTATTAAATTGTTTGTTTGTATTATCAGCTGAGATATATTGTTTTTGAACTGATATCATTGCAGAAGCAGAGGTTTTATACTGTATCTAAGGTTTGGAATATTGTTTTGCTATTGTGGATGTTGTGTGTTAACATGTCGATAAATACTGCAAAACAATCCATAATTTTGTTGGGAGGTATAGCTTGTCTGTTAAGAAAATGTAAGCATTGAGGAAATTTGATCACTGACTGCATATCGTGTGAAAACGACATGAAATGTGTGAATGGTATGGCCACAAAAGACCGATGCTGTGCTAACTGTATTTAGAGTTTTGATTGAACTGATTGGACAAATGCTTGTTAGCGACTGAAAAAAACTGTAAATGTATCCAGTCCTCCAGTTCTGAAGCAGCGCTGTTGATGTGAAATAGTATTCTTGTTCAGTCTGAGCCAATAGGTTTGCAGTTACTGTACTAAGCGAGGCCCGTATATGTTTATGTATATGTTAATGTATATGTTAATGTATATGTTAATATGTGTATGCTTCTGTATATGTATGCTTTTTGGAGCATATATTATGCATATTGGATCAAACGTGAGGCCTGCATCTTTACTGTTCCAGTTCCAAGTTAGTTCTGATGAGTACTTCATCACATACTTTCAGACTGACTATGTGCCAAACTGTAAAGGGTTAAGGCCTGGCTGTGTGTCCGCTCAGTAAGAGCACACAGATGTTTGCCTCCCCTGGTGTTTAACCTCCATGGACTCTTCATCATCGTCATCACCATCGTTAGCATGCTCATATTCCGTCATGCTTGCCCAGATTTAATATCACATCTGTTGAAACCTGATCAGAGAAAGAAATACTGTAGAGGGAGAGGAGTGGAAGGTTCAATTCAACTTCTCTCTCTCTCTTGGGCTCTGGCCCTTAGACCCTCTCTTTCTTTCTTTCTATCTTTCATTCTTTCTCTCTTTCACTCTCTCCTTTCTTCCAATCACTCACTTTTCACGCCCCTCCCCTCTCTTCATCTGACTCTTTCTTTGATTTTCTTTTTTGATCTTCCCTTGCTTTGCCCCTGTGTGTTTACATCTTCATCATCCCTCCATCTCTCTATCCCTCTTTCCCTTTACTCCTCCATCTCTCTATCCTTCTTTCCCTTTACTCTTTCTCTCTCCTTCTTTCCCTTTACTCCTCCATCTCTCTCTCCTCTCTCCCCCTCACTCCTCTTTTTTCTTGTTTTCCCCTCCTTTTCCTTCTATCTTTGTCTTTATCTCTCTTGTCCTCCTCTTTATCTCTCTTGTTTATGTCTCTCCTCTTTCCTTTTTATTCACACCTCTTTCTCCTTTCTTCCTTCTGCTTTCTTTCCTCTCTTCCATCTTTTTTTTTGGTAAACATCTCTCCTTTCTTCCTTTCCCCCAATCTTTCTCTTTCCCCTCTTCCATCTTTCTTTGGTAAACATCTCTCTTTTCTTCCTTTTCCCCAATCATTCTCTTCCATCCATCTTTCCTCTCTTTCTCATCCATCTTTCTTTGGTAAACATCTCTCTATCCCTCCTTTCCCCAATCATTCTCCTTCCCCCTTCCCTCCCATTTCATCTTCATCCCACTCTTGTGTTCAATCAATTTCTTCTTGTGCCCTTCTGCTTCTCTCTCTCTCTCCCTCTCTCCCCCTCTGCGTCTTACTCTCTCACTCTCTCTTTCTCCATCTCTCCATCTCTCCCCCTCTGCTTCTCTCTCTCCCTCTCTCCCACTGCTTCTCTCTCTCTCTCTCGTCTCTCTCTTTCTCTCTCCCTCTCCCCCTCTGCTTCTCTATCTCCCTCTCTCCCCCTCGGCTTCTCTCTCTCCATCTCTCCACCTTTCTCTCTCCTGCTCTCTCCTTATCCGTTGCCCTACCCCAGCTCCAGCAGCGTTGCCCTGTCCCTACCCAGCTCAGCTAGGCGTTGCCCTACCCAGCTCCTTGGCGTTGCCCTACCCAGCTCCAGCAAGCGTTGCCCTGTCCCTCCCAGCTCCAGCGGCGTTGCCCTGTCCCTACCCCAGCTCCAGCGGCGTTGCCCTGTCCCTACCCAGCTCAGCAGCGTTGCCCTACCCCAGCTCCAGCAGGTTGCCCTGTCCCTACCCCAGCTCCAGCAAGCGTTGCCCTACCCCAGCTCCAGCTTGGCGTTGCCTGTCCCCAGCTCCAGCAGCGTTGCCTGTCCTACCCAGCTCCAGCAGCGTTGCCCTGTCCCTACTCCAGCTCCAGCAGTGTTGCCCTGTCCCTACTCCAGCTCCAGCAGTGTTGCCCTGTCCCTACCCCAGCTCCAGCAGCGTTGCCCTACCCCAGCTCCAGCAGCGTTGCCCTGTCCCTACCCCAGCTCCAGCAGCGTTGCCCTACCCCAGCTCCAGCAGCGTTGCCCTGTCCCTACCCCAGCTCCAGCAGCGTTGCCCTACCCCAGCTCCAGCAGCGTTGCCCTGTCCCTACCCCAGCTCCAGCAGCGTTGCCCTACCCCATCTCCAGCAGCGTTGCCCTGTCCCTACCCAGCTCCAGCAGCGTTGCCCTGTCCCTACCCCAGCTCCAGCAGCGTTGCCCTACCCCAGCTCCAGCAGCGTTGCCCTGTCCCAGCTCCAGCAGCGTTGCCCTGTCCCTACTCCAGCTCCAGCAGCGTTGCCCTACCCCATCTCCAGCAGCGTTGCCCTGTCCCTACCCCAGCTCCAGCAGTGTTGCCCTGTCCCAGCTCCAGCAGCGTTGCCCTGTCCCTACTCCAGCTCCAGCAGCGTTGCCCTGTCCCTACTCCAGCTCCAGCAGCGTTGCCCTGTCCCAGCTCCAGCAGCGTTGCCCTGTCCCAGCTCCAGCAGCGTTGCCCTGTCCCAGCTCCAGCAGCGTTGCCCTGTCCCTACCCCAGCTCCAGCAGCGTTGCCCTGTCCTAGCTCCAGCAGCGTTGCCCTGTCCCTACCCCAGCTCCAGCAGCGTTGCCCTGTCCCAGCTCCAGCATCGTTGCCCTGTCCCAGCTCCAGCTGGCGTTGCGTTGTCCCTACCCAGCTCCAGCAGCGTTGCCCTACCCCAGCTCCAGCAGCGTTGCCCTACCCCAGCTCCAGCAGCGTTGCCCTGTCCCAGCTCCAGCTCCAGCCTCGTAAACGCTCCCTCCAAGTGTGTGTGTTGTTTACGAGGTGGTCGGGTCGGGCAGCCGTTGTTTTCTGTGTATGTGCGTGCGTGTGTGTGTGTGTGTGTTTTAGTGAAAGAGTGTGTCTTTGTGTCTATGTGTGTACAGAGAGAAAGAGTTGTGGGTGTGTATCTTTGTGTGTGTGTGTGTGTGTGTGTGTGTGTCCCAGTGGGCGTGCCAGGGGTCACACAGCTGGGTGCCAGGCTAGTGTGGGCACTGCACCCCTGTCTGTCTGGGAGTGTAGCGGAGAGTGGAGGAGGAGGGCAGTACCCACAGCTGGCCTGCCAAGTGTCCTGCAGTCACGCACAGGGGCCAGAGCTAAGCCCCGTCGGGGCAAATGCAGACCACTGCACACACACACACACACACACACACACACACACACTGTGGGGGCAGAGCTGCTAAGCCCTGCTGGGGTAAACGTTGACCACTGCACACACACACACACACACACACTGTGGGGACAGAGCTGCTAAACCCTGCTGGGGTAAACGTTGACCACTGCCCTCCTGCTCCAGCTGCCCTCAGAGACAGGGAGCTAGAGGAGAAAATAAACAGGTCTGAGGAGGTCCATATGTGTGTGTGTTATACACAAATTTAGGATATTAGGGCTCAAATCTCAAGATAGCTAATAGAAGTCTTGATTAAACCCATCTATATGTTTAGGTACAGCAATGTGAGGCCGATGTTTGGAATTGTGGGATGGAATATCCTCCCAGTGTTCCACTGTCACCATAGAAATGTTCCTCCCTACAGGCCAAATGGAAAGACAGAAGGAACAGAACTGGAAACGAAGCTCATATTCCATTGTGACATCACAATTGCCATCCTTGATTGTAGTCTGAAAAACCCCGAGATTACAGAGAGCGGTGAGGAGCTCCAGATGGGATTTAGAAGGAAAACAAACAGCACAGTATACCGAAAGGCGTAATACGGCCTGTGGATGAGGTCAGACAGGGCAATTTTCCTGGCAGCGTATTCATCTGGTCAAAGATCACTGCATAGACTGTAAACGCATGAAATCATCCCAACCAAAAAACTCGGTGATGGTGCAGTTGGGAAGTTTGGGAACCTCCAGCTTGAGCTCTGCTGAACTGCATCAGCACAGGTTCCCACTAAGAAGTTTCAGACTCTTTCAAAGGGTGATGTGTGTCGAGATTGGAATAGGCACCTTTACTACCAAACATCATTGAGCTCTATTGGCTAATGGGGTGAAATTGCAGACAATCAGGGCGAATGACAGGTGAGTTGGAGGCCCAAAGCGGAACCAGTGGATGGAGACTTACTGAAGCGATTAATTGTGGCCGTTCATTCCAGCCAAGGACAGGTTTTTCGGTGCCTATCAAGGTTTTTCCGAAACTACACGCAATCATTGGGGTGGAGCTGGGGTGATTGCTCGGTGATCTTCGCCGTTAAAATAGCGAGCGTTTTAGGCTTGGTTTCTGGCACAAATACATGTAGTTACTGCTTTCATCTGGAATTGGAAACACATGTTTGGAGAGCGATTAAAGGCTTGCTTTACCCCCCTTCCATCCCCCACCATCGGGCAGCTCAAGGCACATATATATATTTAAATTAATAGAATAAATACAGCTCCCAGGCCTTCAGAACTATTTTTCTTACTTTATGCCTGACCTTTCCAAAACCGAGCCTGTTTATGTAAACTTCAAATACAACTGCGCAAATTGCAGGAGGTACACTTTAAGATAATAAATGGGCCTGATAAGAGATCACGCAGCCTGTTTTCAATTTGGTTCGCCGGAGTCCTGTCGTATGCGAAGCGTTTTTGCCTGTCCAGCCCGATGACATGTCGGCGGTTTAAACAGATGCATCATTCTTCGAGCACATAAATCAGCCGGCTTGTTTTCATGTCATTACACGGACACAGAAATCTATGATGAATCATCGCCCCCGGAGCTTTGCAGTACTCCTCCAACCACCCCCCTCTCCCGAAACACCAAGTGCACTTTTTTCCCCATCGTACCCCCCCCCACACACACAGTTCCTCTTGTACTGAACGTACACCCCCTTCTCTCTCAGAACTGGCTGAAGACAGGTGGGAGATTTATACAAGGCAGACAGTGCTTCTCCAGGCTCTCATAACAGCCCACTGACACACACCTCACAGGCACACACACACACACAGACACCCCCACACAGACACACACACACACACACAGACGCACACACAGATGCACACAGACACACACACACACAGAGCCGACTAACACACACCTCCCAGGCATCCCTCATCAACAGTTTGTCAGGGGGAACAGGCCGCTTTTTAAGGCCATAAATAGAACTGCTGTTCACAGGATTGATGGCATTTACAGTTCCCGTTTGCACCAGGCCTTCTTCTCTGCTCCTGCCACACTACTCTGTTCAACAATATCAATATCAATCATTGGTATGGCTGTCAGCCATGTCTTTTTCTTTATCTGAATTATTGTCATTACCAACTACATTTGTGCCTCCTTTTTTTCTTTTCAACATGTTTTTTTTATGATGATTCTTCTTCTTCTACTTCTTCTTCTTCTTCTTCTTCTTCTTCTTCTTCTTCTTCTTCTTCTTCTTTCCAGCAAGGGCATGGATGTGGGGGTGTTGTTGGTTCTGTGTCTAGTCCTCACCCCTCAGCATGGGTGCAGGATGACCATTGGAGTGCTGAGGCAGGCTAGAGAACAGAGGGGCCAATCATTAGATTGTGCCTGAATTCTACCGGCCAGAACAGAGAACAGGAGAGTGAGGCCTAGTTCAGCATGTTTCAGCAGCAGAGAGTGTAAGACAGGGAGAGAGAGAGAGAGTGAGGGAGAGGAGTGAGGCCTAGTTCAGTATGTTTCAGCAGCGGAGGGTGTAAGAGAGAGGGAGAGAGAGAGAGTGAGAGGAGTGAGGCCTAGTTCAGTATGTAGCCCCTTACCATTCAGCAGCAGAGGGTGTAAGAGAGAAAGAGGGAGAGAGAGAGAGAGAGACAGAGAGAGTGGGGGAGAGGAGTGAGGCCTAGTTCAGTATGTAGCCCCTTACCATTCAGCAGCGGCTTCTGTGAGGAGGGCCAGAATGCAGACTATTTCTCTCTTGATCCATTTCCCTCTTGGCTATTGTTCTCTCTCTCACTTTGGCACACACTCTATCACTCTCTCTCCCCTATCACTCTCTCTCCCACTCTTTCCCACTCTCTCTCTCTCTCTCTCTCCCACTCTGTCTCTCACGCTACATGCTCTCCTCCCTGCACTTCTCTCTGTTTCACCCCTTTCTCTCTCTCTGGTTTTTCATCCTCTCCCTTTTCACCCTGCTCTCCTCCCGTCTCTGTAGTCTCTACCTCACACTTCAGACAGTGTCCATACTCAGGTGTGGATAATAACACAACACACTTCAGACAATGTCCATATACTCAGGTGTGGATAATAACACACAACATTGTGTGTGTCACCTTCAGTACATTCACACAGTCCCCCATTGGAAATCTTAACTTACACATAACTTACACAGAGAGAGAGAGTCAAACACTTGTTGCTGTTCACTTATGGGTCTTCCTGGCTTGTGGTTACCAGGTTACAGAACCCTCTTTGCCACCCTCCCCTCTATCTCTCTCTCTCTTTCTCTCCCTCCTTCCCTCCCCTCTCTTTCTCCCTCTCTCTCTCTTTCTTCCTCCCTCCCTCCCCCTCTCTCCCTCCCTCCCTCTCTATCTCCCTCCCTCCCTCCCTCTCTATCTCTCTCTCTCTTTCCCTCCCTCTCTCTCTCCCTCCGTCTCTCTCTGGCAGATGAGTGAGGACAGGTGCAGAGGATATGAGGGTGTTGGTCAGGCATCTGTGGCGTTCCTCCCCACCCTTCACAGAGTGGAGCAGGGCTGAGCCGAGCAGACACACACACACACACACAGAGACTCCCACAACTGTCCTGCAACAGTCAGCATCTGCGGAAAGATATTACACATACCTCCACACCACAGAGCATACACAATACACACACACACACACACACACACACACACACACACACAAGCACAGACACACACACACACAAACACTATAGCCCCCTCTCTCTTATGCACACAGACACACACATACCCACCCCCACACACACACACACACACACACACACACACTAGCCCCCTCTCTTTCATACGCACACAGACTCACACAGACAAAGACACATAAACACGGAAACAAACTTACAAACATGCATACAAAAAGCATTAACTGACATATAAGTATCAATACACTGAATCTTCAATCAAAATTGGTGTTTCGGTTTACCTGAAAGTGTGAAATTCTGTCAACAAATGATGACACAATATAGAAGCCGATGATGAATGACTGAATGTGTAAAATCTCTAAGTTCCAGCAGTCCTGTGGTGCGCCAGCAGAGGGCAGTGGTCAGCCAGGCTACAGGCACCAGAGGGCAGCGTAGGGCTCCAGCTGGCAGCTGCTGGTGCTTGTCTGCCATGTTCTACCCTCCCAACACACACACACACACACACACACACACACACACTTACACACGCACACATACACACACACGCATTACACAGGGTCGCACTACGGCACATTATGCTACGTTATGCCACACTTCACCTACACCATACTACGCCACGCTACGCCATCCTATACTACGCTACACTATGCTATGTTATGCCACACTACGCCATACTACGCCACGCCACGCTACACCACGCTACGCTACACTATGCTATGTTATGCCACACTACGCCATACTCATGCGCTCACATGCATGCACATGCGGCTATACTACGCTATGCTACACTATGCTATGTTATGCCACACTACGCCACGCTATACTACGCTATGCCATGTTATGACCTTCTCAGCACAGTGACTGAAAGAACCAGCTCACTCCTGGCGTCTGCGGTGTCTCTTTGAAGTGAGCAGTTCTTCAATGCTCAGCAGGTCATTTACAACTCACTACCACCCCCCACCAACACCACCACACACACACACACACACACACACACACACACAAACACACCAATGCCTATCTCTTGTACCGTGGGAAGGAAGGCATGAGTTTTTCAGTGTTTAAACTGTATAGTTCTTCTAAACCTCTTCCTTCTTTATCACACATTTCTTAATATATATCTACAGTAATTAAAATATATGTCATACTGTTCAATGACATTTTGACCTGTCTAGTTATTTAATATAACATATTATTGATATTGCCAACATGTAGCATTCTTCAGAAAGAATCCTGATATTCTCCACTCCCCAGCACTCCAGTGGCGGTCATGTGTTGGTCACCAGAGTGACAGTGGTCATGGCAACCCCTTCAAAGCGCATTGTTGTACTGCAGTGTGGCGAGTCATCAGGCCGTGCCCAGCGCATAGATAATTAATCGACTGTTGCATTCACAGGAATTCCAGGCCCGACCACAGAAAAACTTTCTGGAAACCATCTTCCTTAATCTCCCCAAATTACAGCCACCCAACAACCACAGAGTGACAGTTGGTTGGCCAGAATTGGGCCAGCCTGATCGCTGTCTAAATCCTCTCTCCGTCTGTGTGTGACACATGCATACTCTCACACACACATGCTCAGTCACACACACACACACACACACTTTCCCTCTTAAATTGTATGTTATTTGGGTTTTTGAGATCAGACAGTGTGGATTATCTGAAAAATATTTGTGTGTCATTTTTGTGTACAAATATTTGTGTGTTTAACTCTGAGGTGATGACACTAGTGACTGTGTGTGAGTCTGTGTTTATGTGTGCATGCATGCGTGCGTGTGCATGTGTGTATGTGGTCAAAACAGTGCAGAGAAAAGCCTAGTACAGACAAGCAGATTTACTTGTGTGTGTCTTTGTTTACTTGTGTAATGTCTGTCTGCACTTTGTTATGTATATGTGTGCAACTGTGTGTATGTCTCTTTGTACAGTGTGTGTGTGTGTGTGTCTGCTACTAATAGCAGACCCACTCACTTTCTGCCTGTCTGTAATAAACTGTATCCCCTCTGTGGCTCTTTTGGTTCTGTTGACCCACTGCAGCGTTCTGTAAGACATCATGTAGACCAGCACTCGGCCACGTCTGTGAAGCTGTGGCTACCGTTGTCACGGTTACAGCTGGATCATGAGGGAACTCAGGGGGAGAACATGCAGGTATGTTCAGAGGTTATAGAACACAGAGGAAAAGCTTGAAAGAGCAGTGAGCGTG
>NC_063191.1:8137507-8140007 GCF_017589495.1 Alosa alosa
CAGCCTCTGCGGATGACGCACTCTTCAGCCTCTGCATGACACACTCTTGGCATATTCAGCCTCTGCGGATGGCACACTCTTCAGCTATCTGCAGATGACACACCCTTCGGCCTCTGCAGATGACACACTATTCAGCTATCTGCAGATGACACACTCTTCGGCATCTGCGGATGGCACACTCTTCAGCCTCTGCACACTCTTCAGCCTCTGCAGATGGCACACTCTTCAGCCTCTGCACACTCTTCAGCCTCTGCATGACACACTCTTCAGCCTCTGCAGATGGCACACCTTTCAGCCTCTGCAGATGGCACACCCTTCAGCCTTCTGCAGATGGCACACTCTTCAGCCTCTGCAGATGGCACACTTCAGCCTCTGCACACCTCTCAGCCTCTGCAGATGGCTTCAGCCTCTGCTGGCACACCCTTTCTTCACTTTTCAGCCTCTCTGCAGATGGCACACTCTTCAGCCTCTGCAGATGGCACACTCTTCAGCCTCTGCAGATGGCACACCCTTCAGCCTCTGCAGATGACACACCCTTCAGCCTCTGCAGATGACACACTCTTCAGCATCTGCAGATGGCACACTCTTCAGCCTCTGCAGATGACACACTCTTAAGACAACTCTCTGTCACGCACACGCACACGCACACGCACACACACACACACACACACACACACACACACACACACACTCGCACGCACACAGATGCACGTTCACTCAGCCTGTCCGGAGGAGACAATCTTAAGGAGAAAGACGACTTTGTCTCTCTGACAGGAATAGAATGTTCTCCGCTTCCAGGAACCCTTCTATTCTCAAATGTTCCATCATGGAACAGTGCAGAACTGAACCATTCTATTTGACCGGACATTAAAACATGGCAGAGGTACTTGCCTCCAGGTCCAGGAAGTGTCCGGCAGAAACGGTCATGTCAGCAAAGCCTAAATGATCACTCTCAACCAAACGGCCTGAATAACACCCTTTATAAGGGAAGAGACAGAAGGTGTTTTCCAAGACCTGCTTCACACCTACATTCTGAATTGGCCACCGTCTAACCTCTCTAGGAGCAAAGACGATTCAAGTATTCTGGCCTTAATGAATTTACCTTATTGGTTACACTTTACTGTACTGTATTTACAGTATCGACATAAGAGTGACATGACATAAACAAGTCAGAAACGTTTATGTCATAACGCTTCTGTCATTAAGTGTCATTCAGTTTTTGTCATAACAAGTTAGGGTGAGGGTTAGGGTTAGGGTTAGAGTTAGGGTTCATGTGTCATGACAGTGTCATGTCACTCTTATGTCGATAGTGTCAAGTAAAGTGTTACGGAATTATTTCTAGAACACACACCACATCAAAGAGATTCACTGTGTGTACATTGTTTCTCTCCATCCTTTGTCTCAAGTATGTGTGTGTGTGTGTGTGTGCAGTAAAGTGTGTACGGAATTATTTCTAGAACACACACCCACATCAAGAGATTGTGTGTGTGTACATTGTTTCTCTCATCCTTTGTCTCAGTGTGTGTGTGTGTGTGTGTGTGTGTGTGGTGTGTGTATGCGTGTGCGTGTGTGTGTCAATGGGTGTGTGTATTATTGGTGTGTGTGTGTGTGTGCATGTGAGTGTGTGTGTGTGTGTGTATTATTACAACAATGTGTATGTGTGTGTGTGTGTGTGTGTTGAACAATGTGTGGTAATGACTCATGTGTGTGTGTGTGTGTGTTCATGTGTGTGTGTGTGTGTGTGTGTGTGTGTGTGTGTGTGTGTGTGAGGTGTGTGTGTGTGTGTGAGTGTGTGTGTGTGTGTGTGTGTGTGTGTGTGTGTGTTCATGTGTGTGTGTGAGTGTGTGTGTGTGTGTGTAAATTATTCTTTCTCTTCTTCTTCCCCCTCTCTCTGTCTCTGGTCAGGGTGATAATGAATGTGGATTTTTAAAAGCAAACCTATTAACAGCCTACAGGCCGAGGCGGCTCCTCTTCCCAAATACTGTCTGGGTGTCCAGAAACAGCAAACATACTCCTGTTCCACATCAGACCAATAGAGACAGCCGAGAGAAGCTGCTCAGAAAGACAGAGAGCGAGGGGGAGAGAGAGAGAGAGAGAGAGAGAAAGAGGAAGAGAGAGAGAAGACTAGATGGATTTACAAAAATGCTTTTTTCTGATGCTATTTGCATCTTAAAACATGGCGTCATATCACACAGTTCACACGTGGATCAAAGAAACAGAGATTGAGAGGGAGAAAGAGATAGAAAAAGAGAGAGAGATAGAGAGAGGGAAAAGGAGAGGGAGAGGAGGATAGGTAAGAAAACGGAAAAGCTGTCAGACAGACAGGAAACAGGAAGATAGAGAGAAAACCAAATAGAGAGAGAGAGAAAGAGATGGAATGATGGATATGAATGAACAGAGAGAGTTAAAGGGAGGTGTCAGCATGAGAAATATTGAGGAGAGATATATGTATGTCCTCCAATGAGACTGAGGGCCAGATGTACGTACATTTGCGAACGTA
>NC_063191.1:8147507-8280007 GCF_017589495.1 Alosa alosa
ACACTGACTCATCACATGGGCAAACACCTGTCATACAGTTTTACAATTAGCAATCAGAGCTTTAGCATAATGCTTGTGATGTGGATGAGGTGCTGTGGCCAGACCGAAACAGAAGAGAGGATGCAGCATAGTTTTTTTTTGTTTTTTACTGTAACTGTATACAGTAAATTATTCTGTTGTTTTGTATGTAGACCACTGTATGTGCAACTTTATGTTGGTTGGGATGCGCATTGTGTACGTTGTTTTCTGGGAAAAATAAAATATATTTGTTACAGTGTATTTGTGTGTTCTGAGCATACAAACCATATTCTCAAATATTTTACAACACACTTATGTATGTACTGTCTATAGTAAATAGATTCTTACTGGAGATTCTTTTGCCTTTAGCATTCTGGATTCAAACCTAACAGATCGTCTGAAGAGGCTATAATGCAAATCTTAATGACAAAGGATTATGGGTGGGAACTCCATATGTATGAGCACTCTTCACACGTCTGATGCCACTCATATGGCTCAAACTGCAGAGGCAAGGGAGAGAGAGTGTGAGTGTGTGTGTTGTCGGGGAGGTGTGAATTTAAAGATTAGCAGGGATTGGGATGGTTGTCCTCCATTGTAACTGAAAACATTTCATACTGTATATGTTTGTCTGTATTTACAGTTTAGCCGATGTATTTGCAATTAAATATGATTTAACCCCTAGGGTATTTTTAGTGTAATTTTAAACTCTTATGTTGGTCATTGTAAAGTCCATTTAAACATGCTAAATCTTGTTCATTGTTTGGACAGTCTAGGCCAGAGGTTCTCAAGTTTTTGTGGGGCTAAGGTAGCCTAGAAATCTAGACGCACCCTAGCGGCGGCGGCAAATTAATTTGCTCAGCCTGTACGTCTAGTATCAAACCATAGGAATTTCTATTGGCTGACGCCGTGGACCTCATCAATCACAGCTCTATTTTGTTAGAGTCTTAAAGGCGGGCTTAACAGGATAACGACAGTCCCTGCGGCGGTGAACAACAAGGAAGGTGGCTATGGCGAACGAAGAGCGGTTGTTTGAATCGGCGTTGGCGTCAACTTTTGGAGGAGTTGGACTTGTGCTTTTCTTTGAAAGTTGAGCAACACAATGCACTTAAGTCATTCCTTTGAAGAAGAAGGATGTATTTGCCGACGGATAACGGATATGGTCGTAAGCGCTGGCCTATTGCATGCCTAGGCAGTTTGAAAGACAATTCTCTGCCCGCCCCTTGGATTAAGCGAGGTGAATGGTTCGATTCCAGACTATACATTTCAATGATATAGGATAGCCCGCCAGGCTAGGGCTAAGGCACACTAATGGTCAAATCAAATCTCCAAAGCTCACGACCACTACTGATTATGAAGTAGCCTATCACACACTTTATTGCAGGCTATAACATGGATGTTAATTTTATGAGCCTGTATGTACTGTACATCAGGTTCCTCAAATGCAGTTGGTTATCTGCCAAGACTAATTGTTTTAATGGCTTCAGCATCATCTACAAAGACAAAAGATGAGTTGAACTTTTCAAAAGAAAAAATATAAATTCACGTTTAACGAGTAGCATCACACAACCAGCTAACATTATATACCTTTGTTTAGAAAGCAATTTGTTATAGTTGTCTAAAGAACCCTGCAAATGTCTTTTAATTTTAGAACTTTTAGAAGGAATCAAGACTATCACACACAAACACCTTTATATTTGATCTGCTTGATTCTGATTCTGAGTTCTGAGACTACGACTTCTGTCCAGTATGGAATTTCTGGTGTTTCTACATGAGCAAGTTGAGTGAAAGCCTTTCCACGCTGGATAAAAATGTCAAAGACTTTCCCACACAATGGATCCTCTGCTGTGCCTTGAGATGAGACCATCATCATACAGTGTAATATTTTAATATAATATTTTTTTTCAGAACGGACTATCTAGTATATCTTAGCACAGTACACACACACAGGCACACATGCCATTAAACACCTCACAAAGAAATAAACAGAATAATTGCTTTTCCAGGCTGACATTGATGTGGAGAAAAATCACATCAAATTGTCATTCAGTTCTCCAGAACAGTGTTTTTCAACCACTGTGCTGGGGCACACTAGTGTGCCGTGAGAGATCATCAGGTGTGCCGCAGAAAATTTCCCAAATGTCACTCACTGGTCCAGAAAAACAACTGTTGCATCAAAGAATTTATAACCACATGCTCTCATTGATTGTATGATTGCACTATTTGTGGTATGCAGGCATTGTACAACGGGGGCCCCATATCCAGTATTCACAGAATCATCCCATATCCAGTTCATAACAACAATTAAATTAGATATAGTCACCTACAAATGAAACAGAGGCGCTTGTTTTATTGAGCAGGTCTAGCATAGAAGCCATAATAAGGCTATATCTGTGTATTATTTGAAATTTTAGGCTATGGTATGTTTATTTTTTCTTCACACAGGATGTTAGTGTGCCGTAGGACATTTTAAGTGTCAAAAGTGTGCCGTGGCACAAAAAAGGTTAAAAAAAACACTGCTCCAGAAGATGCTGATGCCTATGCAATTGAGCCAGTTGTGTGAAAGTATTTTCAAATTAAGAAAACTGGTACGTTTTTTTCAAGTATGGATCCTCTGGTGCCTCTGGTGTAGAACACTGATGTGTTTTTTCTCAAGAATGGATCTTCTGATGTTCCTTCAGGCTAGACTTATGTTTAAAGGCCTTTCCACACTGTGAACATGGATATAGCCTTTCTCCAGTATGTGTGACCTGATGTTTCGTGAGATCTGAGCTCGTCCTGAAATGCTTTCCACATGTAGTACATAGATATGGTTTTTCTCCAGTATGGATCCTCTGATGAACTTTGAGACCATACATTTTAATGAAGGTATTTCCACACTGAGGACACTGATGTGGTTTTTCTCCAGTGTGGATCCTCTGGTGTTCTTTAAGGTACACCTCTGACTAAAAGCTTTTCCACACTGAGGACACTGATATGGCTTCTCTCCAGAATGGATCCTCTGATGATCCTTCAGGTGAGTCTTATGTTTAAAGGCCTTTCCACACTGAATACACTTATGTGGCCTTTCTGCAGTATGTGTGACCTGATGTACAGTGAGATCTGAACCCTTCCTGAAACTCTTTCCACATGTGGTACACTGATATGGCTTTTCACCAGTATGGATCCTCTGATGTGCTTTGAGAGCAAACATTCTAGCAAAGTATTTTTTACACTGAGAACACTGATATGGCTTTTCACCAGTATGGATCCTCTTTTTCCACACTGAGAACATTGATGTAGTTTGTCTCCAGAATGTGTCTTCTGATGGGCAGTGAGCTCTGAGCGTTTCCTGAAACTTTTCTGGCATATAGTACACTGATTTGCAAGAGTAGGAAGACCAGCGGATATTTCCAAACACTGGGATGCATGTTGTTCCTCCCTGGTGTCCAACTCCTGGTGTAATTTCTGATTGGAAGTCTCCTGGCAACACACTTGGTTTCCTTTTTCATCCCTGTGCACTATTTTAATAGCTTGGATCATTTGCATGTCTCCTGCAATATTAGAAAAAAAAGGTGTTTTTAATAATATATTCACATATAGTTTTATCAGAATACAAACGGTGAAACATGTGAAACATACCTCTTGGAAAAGAACATATGTGGTCGTATTCTGTTAAATCAGATATGCCTTCCTTTTTAATATCTGCAGGTGGTGACATGATTGTTTCAGCCTTACAGTCATGATCCAGTCCAGGCTCTTCTTTCTGCGTTGTAAACAAAAACTGCTGTAAAAAATCATCAAATTCCTCTTGTTCATTCTCCTTCTTCACTGCCTTGATCCTGGCAGATGATCCATTAAGTCCTGACATTTCAGCCTTCAGTTTCTTTAGAGTTAAATGACATCAAATAGCCCTTCAATAAAATGATAAAAGTGCACCTGTGCCAAAGTATTACAGTATATGTGTACTGTTGTTGATTTACAGAAATAAAGTATATTTCCTGGATCCCAGAGTCTCTCTTAAAATGTGACTTCAGTATTGAGATCCCAGTCCGTTGTGTTCTCAATATATCCCCTTTGCCTGCCCCATTAGCTTCCTGGAATCACATCTGACCAATCAGCTGCAAGGTCTATTGGATTTCAAATCAGATGTGGGAGGGAGTTCCATATGTATGAGCACTCTTCACACATCTGATGATTCTTGGATGGACATGGCCATACCTCAAACTATTCAAACACTACAAAGGAGGGAAAGTGGGGGTTGGGTTAGGTTTCGTTGTCAGAGGCAAATTCTGTGTGAGTGTAAATGAAGGGAACAAACAAAGGGAAATATCTTAGTTTTTCAAAAAATGGACCTGTAAACGTGGTCTGAAGTGAACATACGGTATCTGACTGTGGGCAGGGACGGATTAAACAGATATTGCCCCCCGTGCACAATATCAAAAACCCCCCCCTGACCATGACGCGCGTTTGCGCATGCAGCCAGTGCGTCTCTCTTTGCTGTTGCTGTGCAGGCTGGTGCACAACTTCATACAATGAAAATGTAGTACATTATGTCCTATATTAGAACTCAGGCCCACACAGAAATGAATTCCAGCAGCTGTTTTTATTATTAGGCTGTAATCTCCCTTTGCTGTGAAAACAGTCTACAGCAGGGGTTCCCAACCTTTTTCATTAAACGAACCGGACAACAGTTGTCATATTTCTGACGGACCGGTAGCAGGGACATTGATAGTATTTGTGAGAGGTGGTCCTGATGGTATGACGGGAGTTCTCATTAATTTCTTGTGCATCAGCCCACATTATGCGCTCACTCCAGCGAGACGAATGAGGTAATTGTAGGCCTATCTGTCATTGCTATTTGCTACGATATAAGCTACTGTTAGGCCTACAACATGTCGCAATTTATTAGGCTATCCAATCGCTATGCTGTTTTCATGAACAGGAATCCACTTCATTCACCTACCCATGAGTGGTTCAGTTTGTCAGTTTCACTTTCGCAAACAGGCACACACATTGAATGAGCACTCACCACTTCCACCTAATGTTATGCCTCTATATTTTATAAATTAAGTATTTCTTGATCAGGAAAACATTTAGTTTATTTTTCTTTCGGTCCACGGTTCCATAACATCATTCAGTTGTGCCGCAAATTAACAGACAGAAGCACCATAATCTAGCATAATCTATCCTAAATTCATGGCAATTTTTTTTAATCCGAGGGCCCCTGTGCACGTGCACACTTGGCACAAGTCATGATCCGTCCCTGATTCTCCCACTCCACATGCACACACGCGCGAGCGCGCGCACACACACACACACACACACACACACACACACACAGACACACACACACAGACACACACACACACACACACTTTCTCAAAATGTAAATATTGGTACAATTTAGGGGTATGTCATGTTCCTCTCTATGCACCAAAAGCTCAATGTGTGTATTTGTATGCGCGCGAGAGAGTGTGTATCTGTGTATACAGATTGGACACAAAATATAAAGACAGCATAGAAAACACATCTGAACAGAAAACAGTTACCCCAATGGAGAGTTTATGTTGTCTCTGTCGTTGTTTGAATTGCTTGAAAATGATCGCACAGAGAGAGAGAGAGAGAGAGAGAGAGAGAGAGAGGGAGAGAGAGAGAGAGAGAGAGAGAGAGAGAGGGAAAGAGGGAGAGACAGAGATGAAAATTGAGAAGATGGAAGGGAAGTTTGAGGGACAGAAACCTTTCGAGAGCAAAAATAACAGAGAGAAACAAGAGTCAACCGTGTCAGAGAGAACGGACTGTTCCTCTGAAGGTATAACTTTGTGCTTCTCATTCTGTAACGTGAGTACAGTGTTTATGATATGTGTTGTGGATGGAGGGGAGCTGGGAGTCTATAGTCTTTTGGGCAGATTTCACTACTCTTTGTAGTGCTTTGCGATCGGCAGCATTGCGATTACCCCACCATAAAGAGATGCGGTTCGTGAATATGCTCTCAATGGTAATGGTAAGTATGTAATGGTAGTTTTAGGCTGATGTAAAAAAACATACATTTACGTTTAATTAGTTTAGTCCAAATATGTACAACCACAAATCTTGAACTCTATAACGAGATATCTCATAGAGGTTTCTGACTCTACACAGTAAATAATAATTTGAGAAATACGGCCTCTTCGCTAAATAGCACACAAAATACTGTGTACTTCAGTCGCCTCACCGGAAGATTGCGTTCGCAATCTGAGGTTTGTCCATGACGCTGAAAACGCTACGCTTCGCAAATGTACGTACATCTGGCCCCCAGTGAACTGCAGCACTCTTGGTGGAGATTCTTTAGTCTTTAGCATTCTGGATTCAAACCTAACAGATCATCTGAAGACACTATAATGCAAATCTTAATGACAAAGGATTATGGGTGGGAACTCCATATGTATGAGCACTCTTCACACATCTGATGGTTCTCTGGTGGCCATGGCCATACATGGCTAAACTGCAGAAACAAAGGAGAGCAGGAGGGGGTGGGGGTGGATGGAGGTGTGTATTTTAAAGATATACAAAAGATGAGTTGAACTTTTCAAAAGAAAAGCATACTCAACTATAAATTTATGTTCAACCAGTAACATCACACAATCAGCTACCATTATATAACTTTGTTTAGAAAGCAACTCGTTATAGTTGTCTAAACCACCCTGCAAATGTCTTTTCAATTTTAGATCTTGGAATGAAGACTTTATCACACACCAACACGTTTATATCTGCTGGATTCTGAGTTCTGAGACTACAGCTTATTCTGTCCAGTATGGATATTCTGGTGTTTCTACATGAGCAAATTTCCAAGACTTTCCCACAAAATGGACCCGCTGCTGTGCCTTGAGATGAGACCTGTGCATGACGGCTTTGTTACACAGCGAGAACTGTGTGATCTGTTTTTTTTTTTCAGAACGGACTATCTAGTGTATCTTAGCACAGTAGCCCACACACACACACACACACACACATCAACACCTCAAAGAAATAAGTAAACAGAATAATTGCTATTCCAGGCTGACATTGATGTGGAGAAAAATCACATCAAATTATCATTCAGTTCTCCAGAAGATGCTGATGTCTATGCAATTGAGCCAGTTGTGTGAAAGTCTTTTCAAGTATGGGTCCTCTGGTGTCTCTTGAGCGTATGCAGATGGGTAAAGGCCTTTCCACACTGTGAACATGGATATAGCCTTTCTCCAGTATGTGTGACCTGATGTTTCGTGAGATCTGAGCTCGTCCTGAAATGCTTTCCACATGTAGTACATAGATATGGTTTTTCTCCAGTATGTATCCTCTGATGTACCTTGAGACCATACATTTTAATGAAGGATCTTCTGATGTGCCTTGAGATTAAAGGCCTTTTCACACTGAGAACATTGATTGTACCTCAAACTATTCAAACTCTACAAAGGAAAGTGGGGGTGGGGTGGATGTGTGAACTTTAAAGCTTATGGGTCAGATCTCCATTAAAACCTTTAGATCCGTCAATGAACTTTGGGAATTCTTGCCCTGATACAGATAATTAAATAATTCAGTTGAGTCAACTGAATTATACAAGTTTGCAAGATGAAACTAGAAATGTAATGCCAGAGGAATTACAATAGTGGATGGAAAGCTTCTGGCTTAATGTTGGTGGGGAGATGAAAAAAAAACATTGAATCACTTAGGCCCCTAATTTTAGTAATCTAAAGCACATGGGTCACCCGTGCAAAACATATTCATATTTTTGGGCGTGGCCAGTCCATTCATGTTGATTCCATCCAGTGCATAGACCTCTGAAGTTTGCCTACAAAAAACTGCCATCTTTGATATCCGGTATCTGCCAATTTTTCCTATGGGAAAATAACATGAGGATTTTGAATTATCGCACCTGTTAAACTCTGAATGAAAAAGTCTGAAATGCAGATGTTTTCCTGAACACACTTTTGAATGGATACTGTGATCTCCGGTTAGTGATGGCGGCACACTTTGATTTTTGCTACCCCAGAGCTAACTTGCAATGCAATCTTGTGTTGGATTCTCTGGTTGTTGCGTTGTGTTTTAGTTCTAATGTCTGTATTGAAGATGGTCAATAAAGCTTGACGGCGGGATCAGGATCGGCGATTAGATGATGATTTATTGTAGATGGTACAACAATGAATAACAGAACACAGGCTAAGTCTCAAACAGTAAAATTGTGCAGAGTCTAACAGTTGTGGTTGTTATTAGAAGCGGCTGCTGAGCCTTCCGACAGAAGATGCTCCTCGGGTCGCTTCCTCGATCCGTCTCCGTGTCAAAACCTAAGACAAGGCCTGTTATACTAAAACATACAAACATCAATCATGCCAACGTGGCAGGTGCCAACCAGTGTACACAACCCGGCCCTGGCCAGATGGAGATACTAGCCCGAATAGGATGACATGCTGTCTCCCTCGGCCCATGTTATCACCGATGTTCCTCGGATGTTCCTAAACATCGGCCTGTATGACCTTCCTGCTGGTACACAGGCCTAAGGCATAGTTATGTACAATAATATGGACTTCTCCCTGTTGTATACAACACACAGATGTAACATATGAACACATCAGAATACAGTAAGAATACCCCAGAATTCTACACTTGCCATAGGTAGTTAGCTTCAATTAACACCCGGATCTCCTTATATGGGCAAGGGTGGCAGCTTTGGTTCTTTTTTGTAGGTGAACTTCAGAGGTCTATTGTTCAAGAAGGTGGTACTAATCCTTTTAATTAACCAGAGGTGTGTTTTGGGCGTGACATGCAATAAACCAATCAGACCCTCATCTGCCATTCCCTTCAAAAGCCAGGCGCTTGATCAATGGCAAATTGCTATTATAATGGCACAATTGGCAGGGCGACAGGAGCGGTTTGGCCTCGAGGAAACCGACATGCTCGTGCGTGAGGTTAAGGCCCGCGAGCACACCATTTTCTAGGACACAAGAACGCCACCAAAGCTCCCAAGGTGAAGCAGGCGTGGGAGGAGGTTGCGGGGAATGAAAATAAACTAGATGTACCGCATAGCGGTACAAAATATGACCGCCGCTCAGTCCTGTACATCCGTTCCGCGAAAATAAATCACACTTCAATTCGTCTCCATCTTTTACTCCATCCCCCACTCTTGAAACTTTTGTGTATGCTTGTTTGGCATGCCTGAGTGTGTGTGTGCGGCTGCACAGAAAGTAGCCTACTGTTGCTGAAAAGGTGAATAGATTGTAGAATAGCCAAAGAAGATGTAGCATTGTTATAAAACCTTTAAAATCTCTAAACAATCACAAGTAGGACAGTTCATCACATTTCATCCATTGCAACTGGATTTGTTTGTTTGTTTATTTATGAACAAAAACATCTCTGTCAGTTCCATGCCGTTTTCAACAGCTATCAAAAACAAAGGTCATTTTTGGATGGATGGATTTTTTGTGAATGTTTCTTCTTCTACATAAGATTTTAGTCATCTTTAGTTCATGTAATACTTTATTGTCAATGCACAAATTAAGTAACAGTATTCTGAAACGTTATTGTTAATGCACAAATTAAGTAACAGTAGTCTGAAACGAAATGCTGTTTTACATCTAACCAGTGGTGCAAATAACTGACATGTCCAAATGGGCCTTGATGAAATGCGTCGCTAGACTGTTCATACACATTTTAACGGGCCAAAGTTGAAGAGCTGTTGTCCGTTATTGTTCGTGCAAATATAGGCTGATTCATGTTCCCTTGCATTGTGTAACTGAGGTCCATGGCTAGTCTGGCTTTCACCAGACCAAGCTCAATCTTTTAAGAAATCAAAAAATAAAAAGCGGGCAGGCTGGGTTCACCTAGTCCATAGGCACCCGATATTGTTTAATTTTCCAATTGAGATATCCACGCTCTGGCTATTCTAAATGCAAAAATGCATCAGGGAGTTATAACAAAACTGTAACTAACAAACTAGATCCTAATAGAAAGCTGTTAGCTTCCCTAAGCTACAGGTAGGCTTATAAGGTAGGCCTATTTACAACATAAATTGTCAATAGGCTATGCTGGCGACACAAGTAAAATCTCCTTTGGAAACCAATGGCTTATGCCTTACAGTATCAAGCGGACTTAAACTGCCATATCGTGGCGAAAAGTTGTAATAACATTCACGCAGCTCCATGAGTTAAGGAAAGCGCGAATGAAGTAGCCACTTCTAAATGGGACCCACTACACAGTAGCTTAAGGTGTGTTGCTAAAGCAGCCATAATTTAATGAAGGTGTCATTGTTTGGATACTTCACACACACAAGCTTTTTAATTTCACAGACTACAACTACCAAGCTGGAATCAAAGCACATCGATTCCCCACTCACACCCTGCACGCACTTAAAACAAAATAAACAGGCGTCTCAGTCTCACGCATGTATAGGCAAAACTGTATCAGACCGGTGTAACGTTGGTAAATCTTCCATTGCATAGAATGATTTTTGTAGCACGTGCAACAAATGACAGTCGAAAGATACAATTACAGTGCTGCTATCAATTTGCTTGGTATAACCGCATTTATAGTTTTCTACAAATGCAGTCAATCAAATTGGCCTCCATCACTCAACCAACGCTAACATTACCTAGGTCCTTATTGATATTATAAGATTAACGTACCTGCAGTAAAAACCAAGCATCCTCAGATTTATTTCGGCTTCAAGAAGAAATCAGAATTACATTTCATGTGAACATCATCCTATCCTTATTAGACGTTCTCTGCGGTAAACTACAATCCTTTTAGGAAGCGTCCATTGTTTTTCCAACCCATTTTTAACTTCCAACAAAATTACGTCTCACTGCAACGATGCGCCATCTAGTGGACAAACGACTACTTATCGCCAATACTGGAAATGCAGCCATGATGATGATGATGAATATTTATTTTGGCTTTCTTTTAATCCTACAGAATTTGTAATTATGTATCGGCCGTTCTAGTACCGATAGTATGTGGGTGCCTGTGTGTGTGTGCATGTGTATATGTGTGCACCGCCATCTACAGGCCAATGAGTGTACAGTCACTAGATGTACACATAACCTAATTTTTTTTAGACCCCCCCATGGATGAAATTCTACGAAACTTGGCATACCCCCAGAGAATGCCAGGTCAATCATACACATAACATTTGGTGCAGTTCTGAACATCTTAACTGAAGTTAGGGGCGATTAAAGCAGAATGATATTGCATTTTCATTTTTTACCGGGGGGTGGGGGTGCAAATCACAAATGAGTGATTATGGGCCAGATTGATGTGAGCCCTTGAGACCAACATACCATAAAAGATTCTTCATCCTCAGTGCCACGGTTCAGGTAGTTATTATTTAGGAAAAATGAAATTTTTACGTAAAAGTCTAGTGGGGCTACATACCCACCAAATTTCATGTGCCCCGGTGGTTCGGTGTCCCGGGTACCGTTGACCAAAAATTCAGGAAGTAGATGACGGAAAAAAAAAAAAAAAAACTTGGACAATCCCTATATGACCGCTTCGATAGCTTTGCTTGCGGCGGTCATAATAATACTATTAGGTAGCTTACCAGGCTACAGATGTGTCAGCTCTTCTGCCAACTGATCCCTCTTCTCCCGTGCTGCTGCTAGAGCATTTGGGTTCAATGGCATCGGCACATGCAATTCAGCATTGTTTTCTGGGAAAAAAATAAAATATATTTGTTACAGTGTATTTGTGTGTTCTGAGTATACAAACAATATTCTCAAAACACAGTGTTGTATGTACTGTCTGTAGTAAATACAGAGATCACATTTCTCTCACAGGATCAAAAGAGTATATACTGTACTATACACTGAACAAAGATGAAGACACACACACACAAAGACATTGAGCATGTCAGTGTTAAACTGGTTCTTATAAATGTCTATTCATATGATGGTTTGTGTGTCATTTGACCATTTTGAGGAGACATAACATTATTTTGAATGTAAAGTTTCATTTAGCAGGATAATTGTTTAGGAGAATTTAGTGGAGGTGTGAATTTAAAGATTAGCAGTGATTGGGTTGGTTGTCCTCCATTCTAACTGAAAACATTTCATACTGTATATTTTTGACTGTATTTACAGTTTAGCCGATTTATTTGCAATTAAATATGATTTAACCCCTAGGGTATTTTTAGTGTAATTTTAAACTCTTATGTTGGTCATTGTAAAGTCCATTTAAACATGCTAAATCTTGTTCATTGTTTGGACAGTCTAAGCCAGAGGTTCTCAACTTTTTGTGGGGCTAAGGCACACTAATGGTCAAATCAAATCTCCAAAGCTCACGACCACTACTGATTATGAAGTAGCCTATCACACACTTTATTGCAGGCTATAACATGGATGTTAATTTTATGAGCCTGTATGTACTGTACATCAGGTTCCTCAAATGCAGTTGGTTATCTGCCAAGACTAATTGTTTTAATGGCTTCAGCATCATCTACAAAGACAAAAGATGAGTTGAACTTTTCAAAAGAAAAAATATAAATTCACGTTCAACGAGTAGCATCACACAACCAGCTAACATTATATACCTTTGTTTAGAAAGCAATTTGTTATAGTTGTCTAAAGAACCCTGCAAATGTCTTTTAATTTTAGAACTTGGAATCAAGACTATCACACACAAACACCTTTATATTTGATCTGCTTGATTCTGATTCTGAGTTCTGAGACTACGGCTTCTGTCCAGTATGGAATTTCTGGTGTTTCTACATGAGCAAGTTTAGTGAAAGCCTTTCCACGCTGGATAAAAATGTCAAAGACTTTCCCACACAATGGATCCTCTGCTGTGCCTTGAGATGAGACCATCATCATACAGTGTAATATGTGTGGTCAAAATTAATCCAAGACAACTGGTGTGAGACTGCAGCTTTATTCATGACGCCGGGAGCATGTTACCCACATGAAATGTCAAAGTAACAAGCCAACACATCTGTGGGTGAAGCCAACTCTTATACCCTTACCCCACACCCATGGAAAATCACAAGTTGTCACCCTCCAGTGATCACTTAACCATCTGGTATTTTAACAGAGAAAAGTAATGTTTACGACCCCCCCATCCTGAGGGTTACCCACAGTTCGGTGACACAGGGGTTAATTTAACTAAACATTCCAAAATAGGAGTTTCAGAAAACACAAGGGTCAGAGTAGGGAGATGACAATTAGATTTCAGAAGATGTATATAAGGTATACTAAACATTCAATGAGAAACATACAAATTATCCCATATATGTTTATTTTTTATTTTCAGAATGGACTATCTAGTGTATCTTAGCACAGTACACACAAACACACACACATGCACACATGCCATTAAACACCTCACAAAGAAATAAATAAACAGAATGATTCCTATTCCAGGCTGACATTGATATGGAGAAAAATCACATCAAATTGTCATTCAGTTCACCAGAAGATGCTGATGTCTATGCAATTGAGCCAGTTGTGTGAAAGTCTTTTCACATTAAGAAAACTGGTACGTTGGTGGTGCTGAAGTATGGATCCTCTGGTGCCTCTGGTGTAGAACACTGATGTGTTTTTTCTCCAGAATGGATCTTCTGATGTTCCTTCAGGCTAGACTTATGTTTAAAGGCCTTTCCACACTGAGTACACTTATGTGGCCTTTCTCCAGTATGTGTGACCTGATGTACAGTGAGTTCTGAACCCGTCCTGAAACTCTTTCCACATGTAGTACACTGATGTGGTTTCTCTCCAGTATGGATCATTTGATGTGACTTGAGATCAAACATTCTAGCAAAGTATTTTTTACACTGAGAACACTGATGTGGCTTTTCACCAGTATGGATCCTCTGATGTTCCTTCAGGCTAAACTTATGTTTAAAGGCCTTTCCACACTGTGAACATGGATATAGCCTTTCTCCAGTATGTGTGACCTGATGTACAGTGAGTTCTGAACCCGTCCTGAAACTCTTTCCACATGTAGTACACTGATATGGCTTTTCTCCAGTATGGATCCTCTGATGTGCGTTGAGATTAAACTTACGTGTAAAGGCTTTTCCACACTGAGAACATTGATGTAGTTTGTCTCCAGAATGTGTCTTCTGATGGGCAGTGAGCTCTGAGCGTTTCCTGAAACTTTTCTGGCATATAGTACACTGATTTGCAAGAGTAGGAAGACTAGCTGATATTTCCAAACACTGGGGTGCGTGTTGTTCCTCCCTGGTGTCCAACTCCTGGTGTAATTTCTGGTATGAAGTCTCCTGGCAACACACTTGGTTTCCTTTTTCCTCCTTGTGCACTATTTTATTAGCGTAGATTATTTGAATGTCTCCTGCAATATTATTTCCTCTTGGAAAAGAACATATGTGGTCGTATTCTGTTAAATCAGATATGCCTTCCTTTTTAATATCTGCAGGTGGTGACATGATTGTTTCAGCCTTACAGTCATGATCCAGTCCAGGCTCTTCTTTCTGCGTTGTAAACAAAAACTGCTGTAAAAAATCATCAAATTCCTCTTGTTCATTCTCCTTCTTCACTGCCTTGATCCTGGCAGATGATCCATTAAGTCCTGACATTTCACCCTTCAGTTTCTTTAGAGTTAAATCACATCAAATAGCCCTTCAATAAAATGATAAAAGTGCACCTGTGCCAAAGTATTACAGTATATGTGTACTGTTGTTGATTTACAGAAATAAAGTATATTTCCTGGATCCCAGAGTCTCTCTTAAAATGTGACTTCAGAATTGAGACCCCAGTCCGTTGTGTTCTCAATATATCCCCTTTGCCTGCCCCATTAGCTTCCTGGATTCAAACCTAACCAATCAGCTGCAAGGGCTATTGGAATGCAAATCAGATGTGGGAGGGAGTTCCATATGTATGAGCACTCTTCACACATCTGATGATTCTTGGATGGACATGGCCATACCTCAAACTATTCAAACACTACAAAGGAGGGAAAGTGGGGGTTGGGTGGATGTGTGAACTTTAAAGCTCATGGGTCGGTCTGTACACAGGTGACAATTTTTCCTTTACATTCGGATCTGCAATTTTGAGTTTTAGAAAGAATAGTTTAAGTCCGTCTGTGGGTATGTTGAGGGAACAAACGGAAGAGAAATTTCTTAGTTTTTCAAAAAAAAATGGAAAACAGTTGACATATTTCTGGCGGGACTGTGGGCAGGGGCGTTAAACAGATATTTGCACAATATGACAGGTGATGCTGATGTTTTATTATTGGGGTTCTCCCTTTGTCTGCAAACAGTCTGTTCAGGGTTCCCCAAAAATTCTGGCTGAAAATACACCCTTTTAAATACAGTTTGGAAGGGGTTTACAAACTTTAACAGAGCAAGCAGGGCCCGTTTTCTGTCTGACTCGACGTGAACATTGACTACATGCATTATAAGGTTTTCACTTCACTGCTGTTTGTCACTACCTTGCATGGAGACATATTTCACGTTAACATTGGAGATGTTAGCAAAACTATCGCATTTGGTAAATGGAGATGCAGATCATTTCCTTAATTAATTTCTTGCGCAACAGCGCACATTATGCGCTCACTCCAGCGAGACGAGTGAAGTAATTGTAGGCCTATCTGTCATCACTATTTGCTACGATATAAGCTACTGTTAGGCCTACAACAAGTTGCAATTTATTAGGCTATCCAATCGCTATGCTGTTTTCATGAACAGGAATCCACTTCATTCACCTACCCACGAGTGGTTCAGTTTGTCAGTTTCACTTTCGCAAACACGCACACACATTGAATGAGCACTCACCCCTGCCACCTAATGTTATGCCTCTATATTTTATAAATTAAGTATTTCTTGATCAGGAAAACATTTAGTTTATTTTTCTTTCGGTCCACGGTTCCATAACACCATTCAGTTGTGCTGCAAATTTATAGACAGAAGCACCATAATCTAGCATAATCTATCCTAAATTCATGGCATTTTTTTTTAATCCGAGGGCCCTCATTGGCTCAGGGCCCCTGTGCTTGTGCACACTTGATCCGTACACACCATGATCCGTCCCTGACTCCCCCACTCCACATACACACACACACACACACACACTCACTTTCTCAAAATGTAAATACTGGGACAATTTAGGGGTATGTCATGTTCCTCTCTATGCACCAAAAGCTCAATGTGTGTATTTGTATGCGCGCGAGAGAGTGTGTATCTGTGTATACAGATTGGACACAAAATATAAAGACAGCATAGAAAACACATTTGAACAGAAAACAGTTACCCCAATGGAGAGTTTATGTTGTCTCTGTGCGATCATTTTAAAGCAATTCAAACAACGACAGAGAGAGAGAGAGGGAAAGAGGGAGAGACAGAGATGAAAATTGAGAAGATGGAAGGGAAGTTTTGAGGGACAGAAACCTTTCGAGAGCAAAAATAACAGAGAGAAACAAGAGTCAACCGTGTCAGAGAGAACGGACTGTTCCTCTGAAGCTATAACTTTGTGCTTCTCATTCTGTAACGTGAGTACAGTGTTTATGATATGTGTTGTGGATGGAGGGGAGCTGGGAGTCTATAGTCTTTTGGGCAGATTTCGCTACGCTTTGTAGTACTTTGCGATCGGCAGCATTGCGATTACCCCACCATAAAGAGATGCGGTTCGTGAATATGCTCTCAATGGTAATGGTAAGTATGTAATGGTAGTTTTAGGCTAAAAAAACATGACCTCACACCGTTTTCACTATGTTTTGTATACAAAATCCAGTCAGTCAAACTTTAAATTTCGTCTGACATTCATTTTAACATTTAATTTGGAAGTTAAAATATTCAGGTAACATAAATATATGGTGGAACACTTACATTTTTTCCAGTAATTAGCCTAAACTTCCAGTGAGTCTATTCAAAAATTTCACCACATTATATTAACACACATATAAAAAATCCAAACATAAGAGTTATGTGTAATAAAGTGGAATGACACAGGAAAAAAGTATTGAACGTGCCTACTGAAATTTCTTCAATACTTGTGGAAAATGTGGAAAAGCCTTTGTTTGTAATGACACCTTCAAGGCATTTCCTGTATCACAAAACGTATTAGTCGCAGTATCAGGTGTGATTTTGGCCCATTATTCTAAACAGATTCCAGGGGTCCCTCTTGGGAATCCTAATCTTTAGTTACTTCCAGAACTGTTTAATTGAATTTAATTGAATTGGCTGCCTCCAAGTCTTTCTGGAGCTTTCTTCGAGTGGTCCTTGGCTCTTGGAATTGACTATCCTTCTGACTCCCTGGTCAGAAATATTGCAAGGAGATCCTGTGCATGGCCGGTTGATGATGCAGTGATGTTCCTTCCACTTGCAGACAATGGCTCCCATGCTGCTTACTGGAAGATTCTGAAGTTTTGAAATGCATCTGTAACCAGTTTCATTGATATGTTTTGCAACAATAAGATGGCAAAGGTCTTGGGAGAGCTCTTTGCTTTTACCCATCATGAAATGTTTCTTGTGTGACACCTTGGTAATGAAAAACCTTTTTATAGCCCATCAATATGTAGGCTACTAACCAAGCTTATATTAATTTGCACAGATAGAAAGGATAACTACTCTCTAACTACTTACAGATTCCAGCTCGTTCCTTCCCTTTCCTTGCCTTAATGCTTTTAAGCGTGTTCAATACTTTCCCCCTGTGTTATTCCACTTCATTACAGATGACTAAACTTATGGAGTTATTTGGATTTTTTATGTGTGGATTACCTGAGTTATTACTAATGCCTGGTGAAAATGTTGTGCCCCCCGTATTCCACTTTTCAAGGGCCCTCTCCTCCATTGGGGCCCTATACTTCCCACTCGTTCAACACCCTTTAATCTGCTGAACCTTCTGCTCGTTTCAAATATAAAAACTCTCTGCAACTCAACATTGGCTTCCTGCCTCAGCTGCCTGTGAGGGGCTTTTCAGTTGTGCATGATTACTGTTCACTGCAAAGCGACCAAGGATGAGTGCAACTAACTTTGAAAATCAACTACTGCTCAAACTTAAAGGAGAACTCCGGTGATTTTTCACATAGATCTCCATTTCTCAACATCACCGAGTAGATAGATAGATACTTTATTGATCCCCAAGGGGAAATTCAAGGGTCTCAGTAGTATACAGACATCACACACAACATGCACTTACAGCAGAAATGGTAAACATAAGTATAAGTATAAACATATAACTAAAATCCACTGTACAATAAAGACAGTAGAAGATAAGAAAGATGAGAAAACTAACAAAAGTAAATACTAAATATACTATATAAATTACATTTAAAAAGTCCAATGTGCTTGAGGGTGATCAAGCATAAGATGCTTGTAGTTACAGGGCCGGGACTGGTAAGGTGCTAAAGGGAGTGAGTGTCATGGTGAAGTTGCAAAAAGTAGTCCAACCAAAGTCCTTTAGTTATGTGTGTATGGCAAGGTGCTCAAGGGAGTGAGTGTCATGGTGAAGGTGCAAACAGTAGTCCAACAGTAGTCCTTTAGTTATGTGTGCATGGCAAGGTGCTCAAGAGAGTGAGTGTCATGGTGAAGGTGCAAAACAGTGGTCCAACAGTGCAAGAATAAGGTCTAGAGACCAGCATATATAATATGGACAAATAGGAGAGTAAAGTATAATGTAGACAAGGTAATATAAAAAACTATAAAAAAAACTGTCAGTGCAAGAACAGGTTGAGGTAATAGGGTTATAGCCATTCATTCATTCAGTATTGTAGCAGAAGCCTGACCGCAGCCATTGATCATGTGTGCTAATATAGCATGAAAAACAGTGTAGCAGTAAAACAGTAGTGAAAACATTAGGCTGTGGACATTAGTAAAACAGTAGTAAAACAGTAGTAAAGCAGTAGTGGGCAGCCAGTACTCAAACATGGAGAGGGTAGAGAGGCAGACAGACTAAGCAGAGAAGTCTTATCTCTCCTCTTCCCTTTAGTGAGGCATTGAACAGTTCAATGGCCCTGGGGACAAATGACCTCCTCAGCCTTTCAGTTGTGCATGGCAGTGAGCGAAGTCTCCAGCTGATCAAGCTCTTTTGCCTTTTAATAGTGCTGTAGAGTGGATGACATTCGTTGTCCAAGATGTTGATCAGTTTGTTCAGGGTCCTTTTGTCAGATATTGAAGTGATGCACTCCAGTTCAGCTCCCACTACAGAGCCAGCCTTCCTTACCAGCCTGTCAAGTCGCCCAGCATCCTTCTTCTTTATGCTTCCTCCCCAGCATACCACTGCATAGAAGAGGACGCTGTACTGTCGGTATGAACAAAACTAAAACAATCGGCTTTACCTAGCTTGAGTTGCTGCAGCTACAGCGCTACACACTTGGAGCATGAACATGTCTGCCTTAGCTGCTTGCTGCGGCAACTCGAGCTATAGGACCAAAGTCATCTATTTCGTCAGAAATGCGTGTGCATAAGGCTTCACGACACCAATCTTGCTCCAGCGGCGAGATCACAACAGATGATTGGGACGATGTATTCCAGAGGCGGACAGAGTACACAGCTTCATTACTTGAGTAAAAGTACAGATACCCTTTGCTAAATTTTACTCAAGTACAAGTAAAAGTACAACAGTCAGATGTCTACTTAAGTAAAAGTACTGAAGTACTTGTTTTTAACCCTTTAGGCGCCAGGTTTAAAAAAAAACATCATTCGATTTTTACATCAAAATTTCAAAAGGCCATGGCTTGAAAGTGGTCAGAGATAAAGTCCTACTGTAAATGTGAAAATCATTGAGTATGAACAAAAGTTTATGAAGGGGGTAAATGTACACATCTAATTTGCATATTATGACGTCACTGAATGACAACCACCTCGAATTATGCACATTTCAGTAAATACTGGATGTTGAACATATATTTGAGCAGTTTTGCTTACTTTTTTGTCATTTCACCCACATAACACCTGAACAGGAAAGCAGTCACATGTAAACCAACAATAGTAAACTATTACTATTACCACAAACCTTATTCTACTATACAATAAAGTAGCCTGGTCAAATCAGTTCCTATCAAGGGTGACTTTGTAGTTCTTCAGAGCCCTATTTTACTACCCCTGCTGTCTTTACTTTACGCCCATTACGGACACCATCATCACCTTTACCACTGGCACCTTCAGCTACGCTGGGCAGAGGGTCGACATAAGCGTGGTATGCTTAGTGAACACTGTCGAAAGAAAAAATGACGACCTCCATTCACAGACACAGCGTGACTAGACGACGCTTCATATTCTCCAAAAGGCAGATATTCTCCTTCAGAATCAGACTAGGTACATAGCAGACCCAAGACTTCATCACATGTTAACTTTTTCTTCAACATTTGGTGTATTTCTGCTTCAATTTGTGCAAAACTATGGCCTGCATTGCTTCCGTGTTATGGAGGAAATGCACGCCTTCTTATGTGTTTCTCGTGTAATCGCGTGTAATACCACGTCCATTACGGACACTATCATCACTATTACCACTGGCACCTACAGCTATGTTGGGCAGAGGGTCGAAATAAGCATTGTATGCTTAGTGAACACTGTCGGAAAGACGCAAATGACGCACCTCCACTCACAGACGCTCCGTGACTATCACTGCCAATAGACGATCGATCATATCCTCCAAAATTCAGATTTTATCCTTTAGAATAAGAACAGATGAATAAAAGACCCGAGACTTCATCACACATGAATTTTTTTTTCAACATTTGGTGTATTTCTGCTTCAATTTGTGCAAAACTATGGCCCGCATCGCTTCCGCGTTATGGAGGAAATGCACGCCTTCTTCTCATGTGTTTTCGCGTTTTTCACATGCTTCCTGAAAACTTGAAAAAAAAAAGGTTGAGCTTGAATCGAAGCTCTGGGTGTCTGCCAACTAGTGGTCAAGAGTACAAATGAGATTTTACACTGTACTATCGTCTGTTTTAATCAGTGACGTTGTTTGTCGCAATTTTGCGACTTTGACGGGTAAAGGGTTAAAAGTACTTGAGGATCAAGAGTACAAGAGTACATTTTCTAAATATTGCATGACTACTGCCACAGTGCTTACATTTATGTACAGAAACATCCTACATGGAGTTATGAAAAATGTTAATGTTAATACCTTGGAGAATGTAAAAGGAATTGAAAGTAAAATCAAGTCATTTATATCTTTTTACCATGTTGCCAGGGATGGGCAGTATTTCTAATACATGTACTATTTTGTAATTGAAACATTTGAAGTGAAAACTGTCATTAACTTGTTCAGAAATAGTCTGGCAAGGTGGGGCCACAGGTTGGCACACTCCCGGGATGGACCTTTTGCGTCTTCATCCATTGTTTCATCCATGGTTTCGTCTCTTATCTAAATCTAACCATGGAGTTGACTGGCGGAAGGCTGAAGGTGATTGCTGATAGGCTGACCCAATCAGTGGTGCCTGCAAAATCCAATCACGTTTGAGAGGGAAACAACAAATTGAGGGTTTCCGAGATTTTTGCTTTTTCCTTTTTTTTAGAAGATGTAACAGGTACTCACGGCTATGGATAGAAATGTAGTGGAGTAAAGAGTACAATATTTGCCTCTCAAATGTACTTGAGTAAAGTCATGAGTACTCTCCAAAAATGATACTCGAGTAAAGTACAGATCCCTCAAAACTATACTCAAGTACAGTTCTCAAGTAAATGTACTCCGTTACTGTCCGGCTCTGATGTATTCACAACACACCACATGATTGGCTCAATGTATTTACATGTCAGTCAATGTTTTGCCGCGGAATAGTTGTGATATGTGTAGACAACTGCATTACAAACTAACCCCATGCATTACTATGGAGGATTTTTTGAGTGCTGTATCTCCTCATTAGAAAGTGTCTGGTAAAACTGGTTGTTCTGGTACCCCCCCCCCCCCCCAAAAAAAAAAAAAAAGTAACTAAGTAACTTTTTACTTAAAGTAAATTTTAAATGAACTACTTTTACTTTTACTTGAGTACATTTTCAGATCGGTATTTTAACTTCTACTTGAGTAATATTTCATCAAAGTATTGGTACGTTTACTTACACTCTTGCTGGAGATTCTTTAGTCTTTAGCATTCTGGATTCAAACCTAACAGATCATCTGAAGACACTATAATGCAAATCTTAATGACAAAGGATTATGGGTGGGAACTCCATATGTATGAGCACTCTTCACACGTCTGATGGTTCTCTGGTGGCCATGGCCATACATGGCTAAACTGCAGAAACAAAGGAGAGTAGGAGGGGGTGGGGGTGGATGGAGGTGTGAATTTTAAAGATTAGCAGGGGTTGGTTATCTGGCAAGACTGTTTTAATGGCTTTAGAATCATCTACAAAGATAAAAGATGAGTTGAATTTTTCAAAAGAAAAGCATACTCAACTATAAATTTATGTAGAACCAGTAACATCACACAATCAGCTAACATTATATAACTTTGTTTAGAAAGCAACTCCTTACAGTTGTCTAAACCACCCTGCAAATGTCTTTTAATTTTAGATCTTGGAATGAAGACTATCACACACCAACACATTTATATTTGATCTGCTGGATTCTGTGTTTGATTCTGCTGGATTGTGGGCAGCCGTGGCCCACTGGTTAGCACTCTGGACTTGTAACCGGAGGGTTGCCGGTTCGAGCAAGGCACCTAACCCCTCACTGCTCCCCGAGCGCCGCCGTTGTAGCAGGCAGCTCACTGCGCCGGGATTAGTGTGTGCTTCACCTCACTGCGTGTACACTGTGTGCTGTTTGTGTTTCACTAATTCATGGACTGGGTTAAATGCAGAGACCAAATTTCCCTCATGGGATCAAAAAAGTATATATACTTATTCTGAGTTCTGAGACTACAGCTTATTCTGTTTCTACATTTAGAGATTAAGATTTTTTTTTACAAAATGAACCTGATACTGTCCCTTGAGATGAGACCGGTGCATGACGGCTTTGTTATACAGGGAGAACTGTGTGATATGTTTTTTTTTTCTTTTCAGAACGAACTATCTAGTGTATCTTAGCACAGTAGCCTACACACACACACACACGCCATTAAACACCTCAAAGAAATAAGTAAAAAGAATCCCAGTAAACAAAATAAAGTCCTGGCGACGTCCCCTAAAGGTCCCCTGGCGAACGTCACCTCCTCGACATTGTGTAGGGTTCCCTTTACGTCCCACGGACCTCTGTTCGGGAGGTCTAAAAGACGTCCACGAGACTTTGAGAGGACGTCCTGTAATGGTCACCGCGACATTATGCTCGCGACGTTTATATTTACGCGATGGGAAAAAAAAAATCATGAAGCACGATTTGGTACGGTATTACATCCTGTAAGTCTCAGCGCTGCTAGGAGAGAGGTAGACGGAACATGAACACACACTAATGACTTGTTCTACAGCTAGCCTACACAACCAACTTCACTCACTTCATATTTTCACGCGATGTATGAAATCACGTCCACCGAATGCATTACACTACTGATGAGTAGACATGGAAATTTATACCGGGCTAGGATGTGGTGCTTTTACATCTACGGTGTCATTTTCTTAATAAATTAATACGACGTTTTAATGGGCATATCCCGTAGCATATTGTTCAAAACATCATCAGAGTAGGCCTAGGCTGTAAGATAAATTGTTCAAAATATGACAAAATATTAAAACTAATAATAGCCAAAAATACTAAATGAATCGCAATGTATGCTGGGATGCAAAACATGAAATAAAGTAGGCTACATGAAACAGGCGTGAAGCGTAGAATGTTATATCCACTCGTTTTCTTGGACCTGTGATCAAACAGGGACAGCCTATAAATGTAAGCCTATCTTCTCTTCTGTTGCTAGACAACCCTAAAAAAATGCTACGTGGTCTGTTTTTAACATTTCTCTAGTTTTATTGCATAGGATCAGCTCTAAAAGTCGGTTCAGTCCCAATTCGGCTGTGTGTGTGTTCCTGAAAATAAAACACATAATAAGTACGTGACTACGTTAAATAAACCACTGCCTATTTAGAGCATGTTACATGCATCAACGAATGACAGTTATCTGAAGAAATGCGCATTGTAGGCTAAGCTAGAAGCTAAGAACAGCGAATTTTGCTAACGCTACACCAAGCATCACATCAGCTAACATTTTGATAAAATCCCTTCCCTAGTTTGTAACGTTATACATTAACGTTAAACTCAAAATGTATGTGCTACATAATTCAGCATGTATGTAGCACATAGGCTACATTTTGAGTTTAACGTTAACAACCCTTTTCCCAGTTTATGAAGTTGTGCGTCTATGAGCAAAGTAGACACAACTTCATAAACTGTATGATATGTTGCCTTAGGCTACGGTAGGCTAATGCAGCTACTGCTAGAGAGACTAGATAGATACTTTAGTCATCCCAGACGTGTAACGTGAAGTCGTGCATGGATGTGATGTCTCCGTCCTGCAGGCGTAGCCAGAGCGCTCTCAACTCCACTGCATGTGTGAATAAACAAACGTCCCCCCCATGTCCCCGGTATAACATTATTGTCGGGTCCTTAGAAGGTATTTGAAATGACCAAATGCAAATGTCATCCGAGGGACCTGACGGTGACGTCCCCAGAAAGTCCTGCACCGGACGTCACGCAATAACCAAACGATAACTTGCTCCGGACGTCAATAAGGTCACCGGAACGTCCGTTTGAGAGCATGACGTTCGGGACCAATCGGGGACGTCGTGAATGTCGGCATAAGGTCCGGGGGACGTCCCGTGTTTGTCGGGATAATTGCTATTCCAGGGTGACATTGATGTGGAGAAAAATCACATCAAATTGTCATTCAGTTCTCCAGAAGATGCTGATGTCTATGCAATTGAGCCAGTTGTGTGAAAGTCTTTTCCCATCAAGAAAACTTTTTTTCAAGTATGGGTTCTCTGGTGTCTCTTGAGCGTATGCAGATGGCTAAAGGCCTTTCCACACTGTGAACATGGATATAGCTTTTCTCCAGTATGTGTAACCTGATGTTTCGTGAGTTCTGAGCCCGTCCTGAAATGCTTTCCACATGCAGTACACAGATATGGTTTCTCTCCAGTATGGATCCTCTGATGTACTTTGAGGATACACTTGTGACTAAAGGCCTTTCCACACTGAGAACACTGATATGGCTTCTCTCCAGAATGTGTGATCTGATGTGAAAGAGAGGTTTTGGGCTGTTGTGAATCTCTTTTCACATGTAGTACACTGATGTGTTTTTTCTCCAGTATGAGTCTTCTGATGTACTTTAAGGCTACACTTCTGACTAAAGGCCTTTCCACACTGAGAACACTGATATGGCTTCTCTCCAGTATGGATCGTTTGATGTGCCTTGAGATTGCCCTTCTGAGTAAAGGCTTTTCCACACAGAATACACTGATATGGCTTTTCTCCAGAATGTATGATCTGATGGGCAGTGAGCTTTGAGCGTTTCCTGAAACTTTTCTGGCATATAGTACACTGATTTGCAAGAGTAGGAAGACCAGCGGATATTTCCAAACACTGGGGTGCATGTTGTTCCTCCCTGGTGTCCAACTCCTGGTGTAATTTCTGATTGGAAGTCTCCTGGCTACATGAGTGCTTGTAACTCACTTGGTTTCCTTTTTCCTCACTGTGTTCTCTTTTAGCTTGATTCCTTTGGATGTCTCCTACAACATAAAAAAGAAGGTGTTTGTAATAATATATATTCACATTGCAAATATTTATTCTTTTTATCTTAATACAAACTGTTCAGAAACTCACCTCTGGCAATATATTCATCTGTGTGATCCGAAGATATGTCTTCCTGTTTAATTTCATGTGGTGACATGAACATTTCAGTCTTACATTCATGATCCAGCCCAGGCTCTTCTTTCTGTTTCTGAGTTGTAAACAGAAACTCTTGTAGGAAATCACATTCTTCTTCTTCACTCTCCTTCTTCACTGCAGTGAGCTGGTCTGATGATCCAACAGGTCCTGCCATTTCAAAGAATTAGAGAATAATCACATCAAATAGTCTTTCAATACAATGAAACGTAATCCTGTGGATAGGTGTACAAAATGTGACTTCAGTATTGAGACCCCAGTCTGTTGTGCTCATAATATAGTCATTTTGCCTGTCCCATTAGCTCCCTGGATTCACACCTGACCAATCAGATGCAAGGGCTATTGGAATGCAAATCAGATGTGGGAGGGAGTTCCATATATATGAGCACTCTTCACACATCTGATGGTCCTCAGGTGGACATGGCCATACCTCAAACTATTCAAACTCCACAAAGGAGAGCAGGGGGTGAACTATGAAGGTTATGGGTGGGTCTAGACAATATACCATATGTGGAATTCTGTAGGTTAAGTGTTGTCTTGTATATAGGGTCCCTCATGGTAGAATGTGGTATTACAAGAGAGCCGGCCCAGTACTCCAGAACTAGCTGTTGTGAAATTGTTGGAATTTAATTGATTAACACATCACATAAACTGTTATTGAGTGTTGTTGCCCTCAGAACCAAATCTGACAGCAAGCAGCTTTGGAGTTTTGGAAGTAGGCTGCAGGCAGGCAGCTGGTGGATACATAACTGGCATGCGTACGGTAAAGGTAAGGTAAAAGCAACCACCGAAATGCAGTGTTGAAACACGTGTATGAAACGTATTACATATGCAAACACAGATCCGGTATAAACACCCCCCCAAAAAAAAAAAAAAAACTTTGAAATGATTGGTCCAGCCTTATCAATCACATTGATCAGAGATTCTGACAAACTGACAACAAACAGCATCAACAGCCATGAAACAATGTATATGGGTCTTTTGCTGTAAATAAATGTCTGCATTTTTTATGTTTGCATTTTTTATGTTTATCACAATACGTTTCTATTTTGTCTTCCCCTCTCGTCACTGATTGGCCTGACATTTTTGTTGTCTGAGGGAAACGTTAGTAAATTATCGTGTCCCAGACTAGAATATGTGAAAGGAGATCTATGATGGGCGGGGCCAGGCTATATGATCTAATTGTGTAAAGCAGATTAAAAAAATAATTCCAATATGAATCCTTTGTAAAATATATATAATTCTGATAAAGTACATGTAAAGTACCTTTAAGATTGATTCCAGACACTTACAAATAAACTCCCGGACGAAGATTTACACTCATTACCATTCAGAAAATTAGACCCTATAGGTTGTTGGTAGACAGGAGTTTAATTCACTAGTTGTCCCTCTAATTCTTGTAATCTTTCATTTGTTCTGTCTTTTTGCCATCAGGGTGGCAAAGGAGCAACGAACAAGGACACCAGAAATGTACAGATTTTTACGTTGGACAAAGAAGCTTATTTTAGGCAGAGGAGTCACTTAAAATATATAGGGAACCACATTTTGAGATCTCACATATTGCCTGACCCATTAATATCCTGGATTATAACCAATCAGATGCAACAGCTATTCGGATGCAAATCAGAATGGCAAAGGATTACAGGAAGTCGTTTTACACGTATGAGCGCTAGTCAAAGATCTGATGGTCCACATAGGGACACGGCTATATCTTAAATAGCATGAACTCCATAATGGACCGTAATGGTAGCAGTAAGAAAATTGCCTGGGCCGTTATTGTTCTGACCCCAAGAAAGAACAGGCTGTCAGATAAAAGATTCAAAAGACTTTTACGTATGCGATACAATCGTTATTTTGAAGAATAGAGAGAGAAAATAATTGAATGGGATAAAGTTCATGAGATTTTTTGTTGCACTTGATCACTTTTGTTGATGTTTTCACTGTTGCACTTCTGTTGCACTTTTGTTGCACTTTCTGTTTTCTGCACTGTGATCATTGCAACACACAATAATTCATTAATAGGTTCAAGAGTTTGTGACTTGTTTTGTTACTGCTCTGACAGCCAATTCTCCAGGAGGCAGAGGAGAGCGAGCTAAGGGCAGAGCTAAGCGAGCTTCTTTGTTCAGACAGGTATTGTTGTTTCGTACGGTTTTACATGCCATTTTGTATACATTTATACAATAAACACTATGCGGACAGGCTAAGTGATGATAGGGCTATGATGTTTGTCCATGTCATGGGCGTCGGAAGCATTTTGAAAGTGGGTGGGGCATTTCAGTGGGGGGTCTGGGGGTCTTTTCCCAGAATACTTATATAACAAAATAAATCTATTAATTCAATGACTAATGTGGAACCAGCTTTAATAACCCCATGGTATAGTTGATAACCATGCAGTTGCAATATCTGTCAAATTAATTAATTTAATGCTTTCAATGCAGCCCCGGAGTGGCTATCGGGAGCTTTGGGAGGATTCCCGGTAGGATGTTAACTTTTTGTGCCAGTCTGAATGTCGTGAGCTTCAAGATATATTGTTTCTGAAGTTCATTTGCTGCGCCCTCGCAGCACTAGAGCAGCCTACATGTAGAACGGTCACAGCCCCTTACTCGCAGTTTCCCAAATATTAACAAAGTAGCACTCACAAAAAACTGTTCAGAGGTCACAACTGTACCTAGTCTACTGTATATTTGCAACAATTAAGGGGAGTTTATGAGCGGTCTGTGAAGCAAAATTGAAATTTTGTGAATAAAACAAAAGTGAAATTTCGTGAAGTCCATTCTTTGCTATATGATGACTGACATTTTACTGTAGGCCATATCTATTCAGTTCACCATGCTTACATTTTCAAAATCAAAGACTTCTTTCTGGATTTAAATGGCATTCCGAAGGTCAATGAGAAAGTCCATGTTCCAAGAGGTGAGTCTGGTTCTACTTTAAATAAATCACCCTCTTTCATGGGAAAATGCGCGTCACAAACTGTGTGTGAAAAAAAAAGCGTATGCGCGATTTACGCACTAAACAGATGCTGAAAACAGTACTGGTATTTTGCACGGCAAAAGTAGGGGGATCCAAAATAACAATTGCTCCAACGCCCATGGTCCATGTATCTACATGGTAAACTAAGAAACCGGAAAGTAAAGTAATAAGTAGTGAAGTTACTTTTCAAATGCAGTAACTAGTAAAGTAATCTCATTACAATTTACAAAAGTAACTAGTAACTTATTATGTTTTTAGTAACTACCCTAACACGGATTATAATTTTCAATAGCCTATTTTATTTTGCTTTAGTTGTAGTTATTTTGCTGTAGGCCTATTTGATTGATGTTCCTATAACATCGCTGGTTTTGCTGGCTCATGCTTACTGCCGTAGGAGTAGGAAAACAGATTTGATCACAGAGGTTCATGGTGGTGGCACTACCTTGCCAATGTTTTATTGGTTCCAGCATTCCACTAAAAATTCATCACATCACATAACCAGCCAGCATTATATTATTTTTGTAAAGAAATGAAGTTCTCAAAGCAATCTTCTTCTAAGTTTCGACATTTGAATAAAGACCATATCACACAAGTTCACCTTTATGTTTACTCTAATGGCTACTGAGTTATGTGATCATTTTGATCATACTTCCCATATGACAATGCTACCACCTTTGCCCAGTATTTTCGGATGACTATTCAAATTACCTTCATAAGTGACTGTCTTCTCACCCTGAAAACAGTTTCTCCAGAATTGGCCCTCTGGTGTGTCTAGAGAACTCAAAACCTAAAATGCAGTTCCTCACTGAGGACACTGATATGTGTTTTAACCTGTATGGGTCATCTGATGTCTTCTGAGAGTAGATTTGCTAGTAAAGCCTTTTCCACATTGAGAACATTGATGTGGCTTTTCTCCTGAATGGATCATCTGATGTAGCTTCAGCTGAGACTTCAGAGTAAAGGCCTTTCCACACTGAGGACACTGAAATGGCTTCTCTCCAGTATGGATCCTCTGATGTGCCTTGAGATTAGACTTCTGAGCAAAGGCCTTTCCACACAAGGTACACTGATGTGGCTTTTCTCCTGTATGGATTCTCTGATGTGCCTTGAGATCAGTCTTGTGAATAAAGGCTTTCCCACACTGAGAACACTGATGTGGTTTTTCTCCAGTATGGATCCTCTGATGTGCCCTGAGATTACACATTTGAGTAAAGGCTTTTCCACAATGAGGACACTGATGTGGCTTTTCTCCATAATGGATCCTCTGGTGTACCTGGAGACTACCTTTCTGAGTAAAGACTTTTCCACACTGAGAACATTGATGTAGTTTATCTCCAGAATGTGTAATCTGATGGGCAGTGAGCTCTGAGCGTGTTCTGAAACTTTTCTGGCATATAGTACACTGATATGTAAGAGCAGGATGTTGTTCCTCCCTGGTGTCCAACTCCTGGTGTAATTTCTGGTATGAAGTCTCCTGGCTACATGAGTGATTGTAACTCACTTGGTTTCCTTTTTCCTCACTGTGTTCTCTTTTAGCTTGATTCCTTTGGATGTCTCCTACAACATAAAAAAGCAGGTGTTTGCAATAATATATATTCACATTGCAAATATGTATTATTTTTTATCTTAATACAAACTCACCTCTTGTAATATATTCATCTGTGTGATCATGAAGATCTGAATATATGTCTTCCTGTTTAATTTCCTGTGGTGACATTAATATTTCAGTCTTACATTCATGTTCCAGTCCAGGCTCTTCTTTCTGTTTCTGAGTTGTAAACAGATACTCTTGTAGGAAATCATCAAATTCTTCTTCACTCTCCTTCTTCACTGCAGTGAACTGGTCAGATGATCCAACAGGTCCTGCCATTTCAGTATTGAGACCCCAGTCAGTCTGTTGTGCTCATAATATAGTCCTTTTACCTGCCCCATTAGCTCCCTGGATTCACACCTGACCAATAAGCTGCAAGGGCTATTGGAATGCAAATCTGGTGTGGGAGGGAGCTCCATATGCATGAGCACTCTTCACACATCTGATGGTCCTCAGGTGAACTATGAAGGTTATGGGTGAGTAGGTGGGGTGGAGTTGTGGTGGTGTGAACTACAAAGGTACAAAGGTAATGGGTCGGCCTGGACAATATATTGTATGTGGGATTCTGTAGGTAATGAGTGGTATAGCCAAAAGCGTTGTCTTTTAGACAGAGGTCCCACATGGTAGAATGTGGTATTACATTTTGTCTCCTGTTGTCCAGATATCCCCTGAGGTTAATGTGCATCCCTATGAATTTGTTGAAGCAGCTTTTATGTCAGTTCTAGACTATGGTGATGTGATATATAGAAATGCTACTGCCTGCTCACTTAAAGTCCTGGACTCAGTTTACCACTCTGCCCTGAGATTCATTACTGGTGATGGCTATATCACACATCATTGTGTCCTCTATGGTAAAGTGGGTTGATCATAGTTCACATAGAGGAGACATAATCATTGGTATCTGTTTTTTTACAAAGGTATTGTTGGGAAATTACCAGGTTATATTTCAAACATGCTTGTTTGGAATTCTAGTCCCTATCCAACCAGATCTAATGACTGTTTGATGCTCAAGGTTCCTCGTATCCACACTGAGTTGGGAAAGCTGGCCTTTTGTAATGGTGCCCCTACTTCCTGAAATAATCTTCAATGTAACATAAACATTAACTCTTTACTTTCCTATATCTCAGCTCTTCCACATGTGTCTTAGACACTCTGCCTACCAATTTCTTCAAAACTGTTTTTCATCTCATAGCGGCGGATGTCCTTCAAACTGTAAATGTATCACTGCTGTCTGGCACTTTTCCTAAGTCACTGAAAACAGGAACAGGAACAGATCTTTTATTGGCAAAGTAAAAAGTAGTCTTTAATCAATTAACCAATGTTTCCAATGACATACGCCTAAACACAGATTCAGGTAAAATGTCAGTTCTAGTGCTACTGGACCTTAGTGCAGCATTTGACACTGTTGATCACAATATTTTACTACACAGACTAGAACACTGGGTTGGATTTAAAGGCATAGTTAGCAGCTGGCTAAAATCATATCTACAAGAAAGGAGCTTCTTTGTTGCCATCGGAAACTGTACCTCAACACCAACGTCCTTGACCTGTGGTGTTCCCCAGGGGTCGATCTTAGGGCCACTATTATTCAACCTCTATATGCTCCCACTTGGACAAATCATCCAAAATAACTTGATTTCATATCATAGCTATGCAGATGACACACAAATTTACTTAGCTCTGTCACCAAATGACTATGGTCCTCTTGAATGTATGTGTCAGTGTATAGAACAAATCAACACCTGGATGTCTCAACATTTTCTTCAGCTGAATAAAGAAAAAACTGAAGTAATTATATTTGGAAAGACTAAGGGTTGCCACTCTCCTTGACACAAAAGGGTTGAAGGCAAAGGATACAGTTAAAAATCTTGGTGTATTTATTGACAGTGATCTAAATTTCAACAGCCACATGAAAGCGACAACTAAATCAGCTTTTTACCACCTCAAAAATATTGCCAGACTCAGAGGGCTGACTCATTCATGCATTTATCTCCAGCAGGGTTGATTACTGCAATGGACTGTTCACAGGCCTTCCTAAAAAGACTATTAAACAGCTTCAGATGATACAAAATGCAGCAGCTAGGATTCTAACAAAAAGAGTAGAACTGACCACATTACTCCAATTCTTAAGTCCTTGCACTGGCTTCCAGTAAGTCACAGAATTGACTTTAAAGCTCTATTGCTTGTTTATAAATCAGTAAATGGAGCAGGACCTAAATACCCGTCAGACATGCTTCAGCAGTACACACCTTCTTGTCCTATCAGGTCCCAGGTGAAAAACCTGCTAGTAAAACCTACAGTTAGAAATAAACATGGTGAAGCAGCTTTTAGCTGCTATGCAGCTCAGCTGTGGAATCAACTTTCGGATGACATCAAAAAGGCCCCAACTGTAGCCAGTTTTAAATCTAGACTTAAGACCAAACTGTTCTCAGATGCTTTCTGCTAACTGTGCCGAGTTACAAATTCTGAATCTGCCTTGATAATTATTCTACTTTATATTTAATTACTTTTTTTTTTACTACTTTTGCCTTTGTTTTTTGCTTACCAATTATCCTTTATTTTTAAATGATTTTACCTTGTGTTTTATGTTTTCTTTTTATTATGATCTTTACCTTTTAACTATTCTTTGACTATATTGCCTTTCTATGCTTTTTATTTGTTATTATTGTTTGGTTTTGTTTATGTAAAGCACATTGAATGACCTCTGTGTATGAAATGCGCTATATAAATAAACTTGACTTGACTTGACTTGACTATAATCAATTCAGATATGTAATCACAAACCTTCCTATGTCAAATTGTACCTGTTTTATATATAGGAACATCACCTATTACCAACTGTATTTCCAACCTGTGTCACTTAATATTAATTTCTATCCAAGCCAAGATGGTGGATTCCTAAAGAAACGCAAGCACCCACACCATAAGTGTATTTAAATTAGCTGTGTACCAAAAATTACATTTTACCACGACTCGAAGAGCCGTAAACAGTGTTGTAAGGCTGCGTGTACAAATCCGCTTGGAGCTCCAGTGGAAATTTGATTTGCGATGAGAATTCTCAGACTAACCGTTGGTGCCGTGAGAAAGGTTGGAAATAGGCACCCACCAGCCCAGCACTAAACTCTGAGCGTGGTAAACAAAATCAGATAATTCAGGCAAGCCCTGGTAAGAGCCAAACTAGATTTTGTTCAAATGTACGGTTCAAAAAGGTAAGGTTCATTTATCAAATATGTAAGGTTCTGAAAAATGTAAGGTTCATTTATCAAATGTGTTCCTAGGTTTCTTAATCATTCATGTGTGTGTTTGGGGCGTAACATAATTTAAACCAATGAGAATGACGTCATTCCCTTAAACGGCGCAAAGCGCAACGTCAAAGAATGCATCAGTATTTCGACAGTCAATGGCGCATTTGAAGGAGTCTGCTTGCGAGACCATATGGAACAGTCATTCCACTAAACCTTTTTTTGCTTTACTAAAACCTAGCATAGCCTTTACACGTTTGCACTCGTCTATTTTTTTAACTCATTGGCAAAGTGAAACTAACTTCACCATGGTGTCAGTCAACGACAAGACAGTTATACACAGTAAGTTACTTTCACTATTGACTGACAGTGGGTTACCATAGAAAACATAGGCTGGAAAAAGCAACACTTACCTTAAGCAACACTTACAACACTTACCCTAATATTTTTCAAATGACTGAATAAAACAATATTTAAAACAAAGTTTATCCTACAGAGGAGTTGCTTATATCTCATGATAGTGTGTCTTCAGCTGTGCTCTCGCCTAATCACTTTTAACTGTCATTACCAATTTGCAAATGCATTGTGAGATGTATTTCGTAATATCTTTATTCTGATTATGTTTCCCATTGTAGCCTAATCGTGTAATTTGTAATGTTTTGCATGGATGTGCGCTGGTGCGCGTTCATGGAGGGGCCCATGAGACACACCCCTGGGCGCATTGTTTAAAAAATAAACGTGCAAAATAAGAAAATAAACTTTGCCCCGGGTGGAAAACGAGTTTTACACCATGTGCCAGGGTGCAAGATAGGGCCCTATATCTCTTGTTATTTCATTATTACTGTAATCTCGGCTTCACTGAAAATGAGGACTACCCTCAATGAACCTCCGAGAATAAATAAAGATTGAATCAATGAAGCCTTTCCCACACTGAAAACACAGACATGTCATTCTGTCTGTAAAACACAGACACTGTCATCTCTAATTTGTAGCCTGTGAATGTTGCGTTCGTCCTAGCCACATATTGGATGGGTAGTGGACACTAGCATGTAAAAATTAGCATATTTTTCAACCTTTATTTACTCTCGAGGGTCATTGAGGGAAGCCCTCATTTTCAATGAATGATTACAGAAACACTACAGATAACAAAAGACAAAAGATAATTTTAGTCGCCAGCGTTCGCACATCAAGACAAACAAACACATCATTCATAACATAATTTAAACCAATGAGAATGACGAATTCCTTTTAAGTAAAACATAGCGTCAAAGAATGCATCAGTATTTACGACAGTCAATGGCGCATTTGAAGGAGTCTGCTTGCGAGACCATATGGAACAGTCATTCCACTAAACCTTTTTTTTGCTTTACTAAAACCTAGCATAGCCCTTTACGTTTGACTTTCGTCTATTTTTTTTTAACTCATTGGCAAAGTGAAACTAACTTCACCATATGTCATCAACGACAAGACAGTTATACACAGTAATTTACTTTCACTATTGACTGACAGTGGGTTACCATAGAAAACATAGGCTGGAAAAAGCAACACTTACCTTAAGCAACACTTACAACACTTACCCTAATAATTATTCTCGGAGGGTCATTGAGGGAAGCCCTCATTTTCAATGAAGCCGAGATTACAGAAACACTACAGATAACAAAAAGACAAAAGATGCCGGATGGAGCGGCGTAGTCGCCAGCGTTCCCGCGACATCAAGACAAACAAACACATTTACAAAATAACAATTGACGCACAAGACAAAAGATGCCTGATTGAGCGGCGTAATCGCCAGCGTACCCGAGACACCTAACGGTAGACATACAAGACAGACAACAAACAAAAATGAACAAGTAATAAAATAAATAAATAAGAAATTAAAATAAAGAAAAGTCCGTGTGAACTTAGTCCAACTCTAGCTGTGTAATCGCTGGGGCAGAACTTCGGTAGATGAGATGGCTTGTAGTTGACACGACAGAGCCAGTTGGCCTACGCTCTGGTGAGACACACTCATCAGACCATCGCTGTTGACAGGCACCAGGAAGATGAGTTGAGGAGTTGTACCTGAGTGAAGGGACACAGGGATACAGGAGGATACCATCCTCTGTTGTCGGCTTGATGACAGTGCGGCCGGATCCTCGATGGATGTAGCGTTTCCTGCGTAATATCCCCGTTCCCTGGCATAGGTCGAGCACATTTTCGCTGATAGCCGCGTTGAAAGATGACAACTGCAAAAGTTGTAGGGCAGTGTATCGTAGGGCCAACATCAGCAAGGCATGCTCACACTGACACAGTCCAAAGAGAGCTATGCACAAGCTGCATCCTTCTCCTGCGTTAGGCCAGCTGACAGTCCACCGACTAGATCAGCCACCGATGTCACAGCTGAGAGTCAACTGACTACATCAGCCATTTAAGTTCATAGATTGAATGAGGAGTCTTACTCCCAACTGACAGTCAACCGACTGAAACAGCCACTGAGTCCGTATGCTGATGAGATGGATAGTAGGTCTAGCATAAATGTTACGGAGATAACGGTCTTTCAATGGAATGCCGTCTCTTAGGCAAAAACAGACAAAAAACCACCACGGAAAGGGAAAAAACACAACAAAAACTACAAAAACAACGAATGAGTTGATATGTTAACGAATAAAATATACACATCAGAAAAATATTTTATGTAAATATTAGAAAATAATCAAACAAAAATAGGCCAAACGGAGCGGCGCATCTGGCCAGCATCCCCGTTACTAGGCAACATACAAATACCTATATACCAAATACCATATATGAATGGAGAAGACCTAGCCAGAGAATGTCTGGCCTGGCTTGTGTTTCCTCACTCAGTATTGCATGAAACTGCTACTTTTAAACAAGAAAAAATCACTCGTGGTTGGTTGGCAGATCGGTCACTATTGGTCACTATTGGTTTTAGGCATGGGTTAAGGTTAGGGTTAGGTGAGGGGAAATTGATCTTTTGTGGGAGTATCATAGCCTAGAGTGCGCTGGCCAATTGAGTCGGAACAGACTGCTGCTGGGTGTGAAGGAAAACCTGTCTTGTGTCAGAGGGCAGTTTGTGTGTTTTAAAAGAAAGAGGGACAGAAAAAAAAACAAAGTCTGAACTGGTGTAGGCTAGGTGTCAGTAAACTAAGGCAATAACATTGTAATAAAAGTGTAATAAATGTGTAATAATTTTGTAGTAGAAATGGGATGTGGTGGGATTAATTAAGGATAGTGATCGGGGCGAGAGTTTGGTAGTGGGTTAGGACATTAGAATTAAAATTTGCTTTGGTGAGTGGTTGTTTGGACCATTATGCACTGGCCAGTTGTCCCCGCCCCACTAATCCCATCTAAAAGTCAAATATAATAAATAAAACAGAATAAAATAAAAGTTAAAAGAAAATAAAATAAAAGAGAGGAGCTTGTAAAAAGACACAGAGTGGTTTTAAAACTTTAATTTAAATTTTCATTAAGACCTTGTGGGTGTAGTGTTTGAAGTTTTAAAATCCACAATCTCTCTGCTCTTTTCCTCTGTAAAATTGTCCAGCCTGGGTTCCCTTCAAGGCCACAGACCTTCAAATGTGTGATGTTGTGCGTCTGGAAATGTGTGACGAGATAAGTGTTGAGTGTATTTTTATGTATGTTGTGCAGATGTTGTTTGAGGCGTATGCGAAGTGTATGTCCAGTTTCCCCGATGTACAACATGTGACAGTGAGTGCAGGTGATAACATATACTAAATTGGGAGTGTCTAAGTTTAGTGGATTGGTGGGTGCAGAACAGTGGCTATGAATATTGGTGATGAATAGGTGAGGGGTGAAGTGTAAATTTTCTTTAGGGGGGGTGGTGGTTGTAAGTGTGGTGAAGGTTGTCATTATAGAGGAGGTCTTTGAGGTTTTATTGCGTCTATATGCAGAGATGAGTGTGTGGTGTTGGAAGGTGGGGGTGTTGTTTGGGAATCAGTATAGTGTTGTTTCAGTGTGTGGTGAAGGTGTTGTATGCGTGTGCGGTAAGGGGCAGGAGATGGGGTGGGCAGGGTTGGGGTTTAGGGAAATAAGGGGCAGGGGAGATGGGGTTGGGTCAGGGGGTTGGGTTAGGGGGTTAAGGGAACATGATATTTGGTGGAGTGGGTGACTGTGAGTGCACTGGCCGATTGGATCCAACCACACCAACAAGGAAGGGAATAAGGGTATGAAAAAGGTCAACTGTCAAAATAAAAAATAAAATAAAATAAAAATATATAATATATAATTAGAAAATGTGGGATGGGGAAGAAAAAAAATAAAGGGTTAGGGTTGGGGGTTAGGTTAAGGGGGGGGTTAGGTTAAGGGGTGGGGGGTTGGAGGTTAGGAGGTTAGCCTGGGATGGGGGTTAGGTTAGTTAGGGGCTGGGGTGGCCTAAGGGTTGGGGGTTAGGCTAAGGGGCTGGGGTTAGGTAGCCAAGGGCTGGAGGTTAAGTTAAGGGGTGGGGGTTGGGGGGTTTAGGGATGGGGGTTTTAGGGGGTGGGGGTTGGGTTTAGGGATGGGGGTTAGGTTAAGGGGTTGGGGGCTGGGTTTTAGGTTTTAGGGGTTGGGGTTTGGGCCAAGCAGCTGGGTGGGGGTTAAAACTAGGGACTGGGGCTAAAAGGAAAAAAAAGTAAGTGCATAGAATTGGGGCTGGGAGTAAAGGGATAGACTAAAAAACCAGTGTTATAAGTGCTAGAAATCAAAAAAGTGCTATAAGTGCTAAAAATCAAAAGTGTAAAATTCATAAGAAACAACCTTTGAAAAAAAAACCAACACTGCAGAAATAAAAGTAAAGACATCTAAATTGTGCAAGGTGAAAAAAAATATTAAAAGGTAAAAGTCCTGGGTTAGTCTAGGGAAATGGAAAATGGGGTGAACTGGGGTGGAGAACTTAATAGACTAAAAAGGGGGGGGGAAACAAAGTAATAAGGGATAAATAACATTGTAATTTTTTATATATATAAATGAATAAGACAGGACCTGGGAGAAAGGGGGAGGAAAGATGTAGCTTTATTGAGAAGCAGAAGGAAACAGAGGAGTGGATTAATTGAGACCAAGGGGGAAGAAAGTGTGAAGTTTATTTATCCAGCTCCGTTCTGCTCGTTGCCTCTGTGCTCGAGGTCCAGCCGGGGGTTGCTCTCGAGACCACAAATGCCAAGGTGTGCAGTGCTGTGTTGCTGGAAATGTGTGACTATATGGGTGGTGCGTGAGTTCCTAGAAATGGTGTATAGATGCTGTTTGAGTCTGGTTTTGATTGAGTGACCTGTTTCTCCTATATACTGTAAGTGACATTTATTGCATGTGATGACGTAGACAGCATTTGTGGTGTCTAGTGAGAGGGGTGTATTAGGGGCAGAAAGGTGTGAGTGAAGGTTAGTGATGAAGTGTTGTGGTTTTGAAGAAGGAGTCCTGTGGTGATGGCTTGAGTGGGGGCTTCCTGGAGAGAAACGTGATCTAATGAGGAGGTCTTGAAGGTTTTGTTTTTCAGGAAGGCTGAGATGAGTCTGTGATGTTGGAAGTGAGTGTGGGAGGACTGAAAGTGGGTGAAGTGTTGTTTGAGAGTGTGGTGCAAGTGTGTGGTGGGTTGTGAAAAGGTAGTGACTAGTGGAATGAAAGGTGTGGCAGTGGGGTTGGGGTCAGGAGTGGGGTTGGGGGGGGCCATTATGGTGGGAGGAGAATTAGTGTCAGAGCGAGTGGGAGCAAGAAGGGTCAGGGTGTCTGTTTTAATTTTCCTTAGAAATCTTTTTGAATATCCACGGGGGCGGAGGGCTCTAAAGAGAATTTCTATCGCTTCCTGGAGGTCTGTGGGAAAAGTGCAGAATCTGGTGGAAACGAATGATTTGTGATTTAATGATGCCTCGGAAAGTGTGTTTGGGGTGGTAACTGGATTTATGCAAAAAGATGCGTGCGTATCAGTGGGTTTGAAGAAAATTTTAGTACTGAGGGAACTATGTGTTGGAGTGGATGGTGTAAGAAAAAGTGTGGTGTCCAGGAAATTGACAGAGTGAGGGTCAATTGTGGATTTCAGTTTAATTGTAGTGTGGTGTGTGTTGAGTATGTTCATAAAGTCAGTGAATTGGTCTAGTGTGTGAGTCCAGGCGCCGATGATATCATCCAGGAAGCGATAGAAAAAGAGGGGTTTCAGGGGACATTTGGCTAAGGCTTCTTGCTCCCACTCGCTCATAAAGATGTTGGCATATGCGGGGGCGAATCTCTGGCCCATGGCAGTTCCATGGATTTGTAAAAACAGTTTGTCGTCGAATTCAAAGTCATTATGGGTTAAGCAGATTTCTAAAAGTTGAAGTAAAGTATTGTCTGGGCGTGTGGGATCTGGAAATTGAGTAAACTTGTGCTGTACTGCTTGAAGGCCTGAGATGGTGTCTATGTTTGTATAGAGACTGTCAACATCGATGGTGAACAGGTAAGTATGGTTGGGAACTGCCATGGGCCGGATTTTATGTATGAAATCATATGTGTCTTGTATGTATGTGGGTTAAGGTTAGGAAAAGGGTTGGGGTTAGAGTCAGGGTTAAGGTTAGGAAAAGGGTTAGGATTAGGATCTGGGTCTGGGTTGGGGTCCGGGTTGGGGTTAAGAGGAAGGTCTGGTGTGGGAGTGGGTGATGGGCAAGTGTTTGGGGTGTATGAGTGAGTGGGAGCAAGGCCGGCCAAAGCCAAGTGCTTAATGTGGCGGAGGAAACGGCCAGGGTTATGGGTGGAGTTATTGAAAATGTAAATATTGGCACCAATGTGTAAAGATTGTATGAGCTGTATGGGGTGTCCAGTGTACGTTATCTTGGGTGGTGTGGAAGGTGTCTGGGGGGATAGTGGGGATGTGGGGGAAGTGGGAAGTTATAAAGTTGTTAATGTGAGTGAGATTGGCCTGCTGTTGGGTAGTGAGGCGGGGTGAAAAATTAATGAGGGGAATGTGTATGATTGCATTGGGGAAAACTGTAGAAGCATGTTTGTAGAAAGTTAGGGTTAGATTGGAGCTGGGGGAAGGGTTAGGAACTGGGACTGGGAGAGAGGTTAGGATTAGAACACTAGGTGTTGGGAGAGGTATAATTTAGGGAATAGGGGCTAAGTCCAGATAAGCGCTAGAAAAATTATAAGTGCTCTACAAATAATACTTGTGGAGTGTTGGGGGAACCAGAACAAAAACTTCCAAATGTCAATGTGAAAAAACAGAGTGTCAAAAGTTGAAATCTAAAAAGTCTAAAAGTAAAATCACACCAAACTCAAATAAAGATCCAGACCTAGTGGGAAGAGGGGGATGGTAAGAGGGGGGCAGTAGATAGCTGGCGGGAGACTATATACAAAAAGGAGGGGGGGTCAAAACACTAAGAAATTAAGTAGGATACTGTAGAATGCTTAATTAAATAATTATTAAATACATAAATACAGAAGTAGAAAAAATATAAACAACAACTTCCATTTATTATTTATGGAAGGACGAGACAAGAAAGGCCAAAGGATGGAATTAACTTTCATTGAGACCAAACGAAAAAAAATGTTTTAAGTCTACGAATCCAGAGGCGTTCTGCTCTCCTTCTTTGCGCCGGGCTCCAGCCAGGGTTGCTCTCAAGGCCAAGGACTTAGAATGGGTTTGGGGAAGGTGGGGTCGCCAGACCTCGCCATACTTTTTTGTGGGGTCGCCAGACAAAAGGTTTAAGAACCACTGGCCTAGACTACTCTTACAAATATTACAAATATTTGGCTAACAGACATCTGCTCTGTTTTGTCTTGTGACAGTCTCCTGGATGAATTGTTTCTAGTTTATAGAAATGAGGGTGTTAAACTACAAAATCCAACCTAATTACATTAACTTAGGCCTACCAAGGTATCACATTGGATATCCACTTGTTCTCTTCACGTGTCTGGCAGCTAATCCATGTAGTGAAAAGGGATACGCTACCTGTTAAGGAGGCCTAAAGTTGTTTTATAGTTACAGGATCGCTATGACCGTGATGTAGAGGGCAAGAAAATATAATATCAGTCTCTCTCATGTGCTCATAACTTCTGTTATTATTAAGTCACTTGCTCATGATTTGCAACTTACAAATGAGGTAGCCTATTGCTTGCCATAATGGTAATGAAAAATACTGTTAATTACTAGAAGTAAAATATTCAAATATTTAGTGTTAAAGGGACACCAGGCAACGTTTTCGTGTTAATTACTCATCTTCGTAAGTCAGTATATGGTTAAATGACTCATTACAGGGCGAATGAAGACTCTCTCGCCCGCCCCTACTGCCTGTAGGAAGAATATCCCGCTTGCAAGTTCAGTGTATCGTACCCGGCGACCCGAAGCAGTTTCAGTTTCCATCCTGCATCCACAGCACAGAGGCAGGCAGGCTAAAACGCTTAGCGATTGTTGCAAACGTGTGTATAATGGCAGAGCCGGCGAAGAAGCAGCGAAAACCCTTGACGGAAGATGCAAAGAAAATGAAAAGAGCTTCAGACCGAGCGAGGGGGAGTTTCGTAGAGAAAAAGCATCAGGCTTGCCTGGTGTCCCTTTAACCTTACTCAGCACTGAAACCTGTCAAACTTCTTTCAAAGTCCATCACATGAATTAAGATTAAAATAATTGAATTTCTGAGCACCAAAGTCAGACCTCAGCACCTTTTTTAATGTAAGATCACATTACAAAAAAATGGCAACGTCCATGATTATGCCCCCCCAAGAATTTTGGCTTGCATGATGCCCCTGCTGATATGTTTTTAACCTGTATGGATCATCTGATGTCTCCTGAGAGTAGATGTGCTAGTAAAGCCTTTTCCACACTGAGGACACTGATGTGGCTTTTCTCCAGAATGTACTAATTGATGGATGGAGAGTTCTGAACTGGTCCTGAAACTCTTCCCACATGTAATGCACAGATAGGGCTTTTCCCCAGCATGAACAAATTGGTGTCTTCTAAGATGACTTGACTGACTAAACGCCTTTCCACACACAGAACAGTGATGTGCTTTTTCTCCGGCATGGCTGCTCAGATGTGTTTTGAGATGACCTGTTTTAGCAAAGGCCTTTCCACACTGAGAACACTGAAATGGCTTCTCTCCCGTATGGATCCTCTGATGTGCCTTGAGATCAGCCTTGTGAATAAAGGTTTTCCCACACTGAGGACACTGAAATGGCTTTTCTCCAGTATGGATCATCTGATGTGCCTTGAGATTAGACTTCTGAGTAAAGGCGTTTCCACACAGAGTACACTGATATGGCTTTTCTCCCGTATGGATTCTCTGGTGTAACTTGAGCGCATTCATGTGAATAAAGGTTTTTCCACACTGAGGACACTGATATGGCTTCTCTCCAGTATGGATCATCTGATGTGTCTTGAGATTACATTTATGAGTAAAGGCTTTTCCACACTGAGAACACTGATGTAGTTTGTCTCCAGAATGTGTCTTCTGATGGGCAGTGAGCTCTGAGCGTTTCCTGAAACTTTTCTGGCATATAGTACACTGATTTGCAAGAGTAGGAAGACCAGCGGATATTTCCAAACACTGGGGTGCATGTTGTTCCTCCCTGGTGTCCAACTCCTGGTGTAATTTCTGGTATGAAGTCTCCTGGCTACATGAGTGATTGTAACTCACTTGGTTTCCTTTTTCCTCACTGTGTTCTCTTTTAGCTTGATTCCTTTGGATGTCTCCTACAACATAAAAAAGCAGGTGTTTGCAATAATATATATTCACATTGCAAATATGTATTCTTTTTTATCTTAATACAAACTGTTCAAAAACTCACCTCTTGTAATATATTCATCTGTGTGATCATGAAGATCTGAATATATGTCTTCCTGTTTAATTTCCTGTGGTGACATTAATATTTCAGTCTTACATTCATGTTCCAGTCCAGGCTCTTCTTTCTGTTTCTGAGTTGTAAACAGATACTCTTGTAGGAAATCATCAAATTCTTCTTCACTCTCCTTCTTCACTGCAGTGAACTGGTCAGATGATCCAACAGGTCCTGCCATTTCAAATTTTAGTTTTTTAGAGAATAATCACATCAAATAGTCTTTCAATACAATGAAAAATGTAGTCCTGTGGATAGGTGTACAAAATGATACTTCAGTATTGAGACCCCAGTCTGTTGTGCTCATAATATAGTCCTTTTACCTGCCCCATTAGCTCCCTGGATTCACACCTGACCAATAAGCTGCAAGGGCTATTGGAATGCAAATCTGGTGTGGGAGGGAGCTCCATATGCATGAGCACTCTTCACACATCTGATGGTCCTCAGGTGAACTATGAAGGTTATGGGTGAGTAGGTGGGGGTGGGGTGGAGTTGTGGTGATGTGAACTACAAAGGTAATGGGTCGGCCTGGACAATATATTGTATGTGGGATTCTGTAGGTAATGAGTGGTATAGCCAAAAGCGTTGTCTTTTAGACAGAGGTCCCACATGGTAGAATGTGGTATTACAAGAGAGCCGGCCCAGTGCTAGTTGATGTGCTGGCTTTGTTTCTGTAGAAGAAACCCATTTTTTGTCTCCTGTTGTTCAGATATCCCCTGAGGTTAATGAGCATCCCTATGGCACATAGGAAACAATTTGTTGAAGCAACTTTTATGTCAGTTCTAGACTATGCTGATGTGATATATAGAAATGCTACTGCCTGCTCACTGAAAGTCCTGGACTCAGTCTACCACTCTGCCCTGAGATTCATTACTGGTGATGGCTATATCACGCATCATTGTGTCCTCTATGGTAAAGTGGGTTGATCATCTTTCACATAGAGGAGACAGCTCAACTACTAAACATAAGCTAGGCTACAAACACAATAGGGGGGTAAAAAAAACTTTACACATAAGTGTCTTATTATTTTTTTTATTCAACAACCTGGCTGTAGAAGTGCAATCCCAGACAAAGTTTAAGTCGTGTTAATTCCACTGTTCCCATCGATATTCAGACTGTCTTCCTCAGTCATCTCCATGGTCAATCTGAAACAACACAAAATAAACATTAGCCATTTATTCCTTTTTGAAAATAGGCTAAGTCACAATTACACGTTTTTTTTATCATCAGTGATCCTGTTAGCGTTATCACTGTTTTTTCCAAAATAGGCTACCCAGATAGCAAACATACACTGGGACGGAACTGGGCCACACCTACCACAACGTCCGGCACGGATCTGCATAATGGACCTGATCCGCCCAAACGCACATCGGGTCCAAAATTGGTCTGGATCCGTTTTGACGGATCTGGTACCAATAAGGGCTAAGACTGGCCCAGTTCCGTATGGTAGTCTGTGTTACTGGCGTGTTCCAGATCTGTTTATCATATGCAATACGGGTCCGCTTATTGTGTGTGGTAACGGACCCGTTTATCAGACATCAGCCGGCTTTATTTGACATGTGAAATGTGATTGGTAATTAGGGCTAATTATCCTGAAAAATCTGTTTGCTACACATTTGCTAACAGGTTCGTTATAGGTTCACCCAGGCTAAAGTTCGTAACGTTTTCCCAACAGCTCAACTGATAAACATAAGCTAGGCTACAAACACAAGGGGGTAAAAAACTTTACACATAAGTGTCTTATTATTTTTTATTCAACAACCTGGCTGTAGAAGTGCAATCCCAGCCAAAGTTTAAGTCGTGGTTAATTCCACTGTTCCCATCGATATTCAGGCTGTCTTCCTCAGTCATCTCCATGGTCAATCTGAAACAACAAAAATTAACATGAGCCATTTATTCCTTTTTGAAAATAGGTTAAGTCACAATTACACTCGTTTTTTTTTATCATCAGTGATCCTGTTGGCGTTAGTCGCTACCAAAAATAGGCTAGTTATTGTGATGGCTGTTTTGCTCAAGCTAAGCTAGTAGCCTAGCCTATATTGCTGGAAAATAATAGTATAACCTTACAGTAAAGTTATCAATCGCCGTTTGCTTATTGTTGTCTCTGAATAAACCAACAGAGATAAAAGCAGAAAAAGCAGAGCCTACCTTGAAAAGTTGGGCTGTCCTAGTCCAGGCTGGCAAATCATGTCAAAAGATTGACAGTGAGCAAACCAAAGATCCTTGATTAACGTTACTGCTTGGACTTCTGCATGCGTGGCAAGAATATGGGGTTGTCTCATAGCACTGTTTGATCTGACACAAACAACAATTGACTACGTTTACCACTGCAAAATAATAGTATAAACTTACAGTAAAGTTATCAATCGCTCGGCTGCTTGTTGTTGTCTCTGAATAAACCAACAGAGATAAAAAGCAAATAGCCTACCTTGAAAAGTTGGGCTGTGTCCTAATCCAACCAGGCTGGCAAATCATGTCAAAAGATAGTGAGCAAACCAAAGATCCTTGATTAATGTTACTGCTTGGACTGCGTGGCAAGAATATGGGGTTGTCTCATAGCACTGTTTGATCTGACACAAACAACAATTGACTAATTTTACTAGGTAATAATAAAAATAATGAAACGAGCATATGATCAATATTGAGCCAACTATATCTTCTTTTTCAGCCTTACTGTAGAAATGAAGTGGCCATGGGAACATACATAGTGCACCCCCATGGTTTCTAAATTTGTGCCATTCCAAAATACCTTTTTTTTTCTTTAGCAGCCAGTTGACAATGAAGTAGGGTAAGGACAGTCAATTTAGCAGAATCAGCACCTTAATTAATATCATTACCACCTGGGTCTGCTGTGAAAAAAATGGTCCTTCGGCTCATATCCGTATCACAGGTTTGGGCCAAATCAGTGTTTTAAACGCATTTCCTGACTTCCAGTTGAGTTGCGGAAATCGGACCTGGGACAAATCTGTTAACCGGTGATAAAACAGCATTACTAGCAGAGCTGAAACCTCTATCAGGAGCAGATCTGGCCCACAGTCAGATACCGTATGTCCGCTACAGACGGATCTAAAGGCTTTTATGCGGATCCGGCCCAAAGGAAATTGATATCTGGGTATCCAACCAGATCTAATGACTTTTGGATGCTCAAGGTTCCTCGTATCCACACTGAGTTGGGAAAGCTGGCCTTTTGTAATGGTGTCCCTACTTCCTGAAATAATCTTCAATGTAACATAAACATTAACTCTCTACTTTCCTATATCTCAGCTCTTCCAGATGTGTCTTAGACACTCTGCCTACCAATTTCTTCAAAACCGTTTTTAATCTCATATCGGCGGATGTCCTTCAAATTGTAAATGTATCACTGCTGTCTGGCACTTTTCCTAAGTCACTGAAAACAGCTGTTGTAAAGGTAAAACATCAGTCCTAGTGCTACTAGACCTTAGTGCAGCATTTGACACTGTTGATCACAATATTTTACTACACAGACTAGAACACTGGGTTGGATTTACAGGCATAGTTAGCAGCTGGCTAAAATCACATCTACAAGAAAGGAGCTTCTTTGTTGCCATCGGAAACTGTACCTCAACACCAACGTCCTTGACCTGTGGTGTTCCCCAGGGGTCGATTTTAGGGCCACTATTATTCAACCTCTATATGCTCCCACTTGGACAAATAATCCAAAATAACTTGATTTCATATCATAGCTATGCAGATGACACACAAATTTACTTAGCTCTGTCACCAAACGACTATGGTCCTCTTGAATCTATGTGTCAGTGTATAGAACAAATCAACACCTGGATGTCTCAAAATTTTCTTCAGCTGAACAAAGAAAAAACTGAAGTAATTATATTTGGAAAGACTTAGGGTTGCCACTCTCCTTGACAGAAAAGGGTTGAAGGCAAAGGATACAGTTAAAAATCTTGGTGTATTAATTGACTGTGATCTAAATTTCAACAGCCACATGAAAGTTTACAACTAAATCAGCTTTTACCACCTCAAAAATATTGCCAGACTCAGAGGGCTGATGTCAAAATATGACTTAGAAAAACTCATTCATGCATTTATCTACAGCAGGGTTGATTACTGCAATGGACTGTTCACAGGCCTTCCTAAAAAGACTATTAAACAGCTTCAGATGATACAAAATGCAGCAGCTAGGATTCTAACAGAAACTAAAAGAACTGACCACATTACTCCAATTCTTAAGTCCTTGCACTGGCTTCCAGTTAGTCACATAATTGACTTTAAAGCACTATTGCTTGTTTATAAATCAGTAAATGGAGCAGGACCTAAATACCTGTCAGACATGCTTCAGCAGTACACACCTTCTCGTCCTCTCAGGTCCCAGGGGAAAAACCTGCTAGTAAAACCTACTGTTAGAACTAAACATGGTGAAGCAGCTTTTAGCTGCTATGCGGCTCAGCTGTGGAATCAACTTTCGGATGACATCAAAAAGGCCCCAACTGTAGCCAGTTTTAAATCTAGACTTAAGACCAAACTGTTCTCAGATGCTTTCTGCTAACTGTGCCGAGTTACAAATTCTGAATCCGCCTTGATAATTATTCTACTTTATATTTTATTACTTTTTTTTACTACTTTTGCCTTTGTTTTTTGCTTACTAATTATCCTTTATTTTTCAATTATTTTACCTTGTGTTTTATGTTTTCTTTTTTATTATGATCTTTACCTTTTAACTATTCTTTGACTATATTGCCTTTCTATGCTTTTTATTTGTTATTATTGTTTGGTTTTGTTTATGTAAAGCACATTGAATGACCTCTGTGAATGAAATGCGCTATATAAATAAACTTGACTTGACTTGACTATAATCAATTCAGATATGTAATCACAAACCTTCCTATGTCAAATTGTACCTGTTTTATATATAGGAACATCACCTATTACCAACTGTATTTCCAACCTGTGTCACTTAATATTAATTTCTATCCAAACCAAGATGGTGGATTCCTAAAGAAACGCAAGCACCCACACCATAAGTGTATTTAAATTAGCTGTGTACCAAAAATTACATTTTACCACGACTCGGAAGAGCCGTAAACAGTGTTGTAAGGCTGTGTGTACAAATCCGCTTGGAGCTCCAGTGGAAATTTGATTTGCGATGAGAATTCTCAGTCTAACCGTTGGTGCCGTGAGAAAGGTTGGAAATAGGCACCCACCAGCCCAGCAATAAACTGAGCGTGGTAAACAAAATCAGATATTTCAGGCAGTAAAAGCCCCGAAAAAAATCAAAAATGTAAGATTCATTTATCAAATGTGTTAGGTTCTGAAAAATGTAAGGTTCATTTGTCAAATGTGTTCCTAGGTTTCTTAATCATTCATGTGTGTGTTTGGGGCGTAACATAATTTAAACCAATAAGAATGACGTCATTCCCTTAAACGGCGCAAAGCGCGACGTCAAAGAATGCATCAGTATTTTGACAGTCAACGGCGCATTTGAAGGAGTCTGCTTGCGAGACCATATGGAACAGTCATTCCACTAAACCTTTTTTTGCTTTACTAAAACCTAGCATAGCCTTTACATGTTTGCACTCATCTATTTTTTTTAACTCATTGGCAAAGTGAAACTAACTTCACCATGGTGTCAGTCAACGACAAGACAGTTATACACAGTAAGTTACTTTCACTATTGACTGACAATGGGTTACCATTGAAAACATAGGCTGGAAAAAGCAACACTTACCTTAAGCAACACTTACAACACTTACCCTAATATTTTCCAAATGACTGAATAAAACAATATTTAAAACAAAGTTTATCCTACAGAGGAGCTGCTTATATCACAGTTGAATTTTAAAGAAATTTGTAAAATTAAAGAAAAAAAGAATAGCCTATTGTCGAGCAGTTAATGGGATACTGCACAGTTGTGAAGCTGTTGGGAAGTTATGGTGGGCTAACTTTGTGTGAACACACACGGGAAATTCTCTCTCGTTGAGTTGCCTAATGATACACACAGCTGCCCCGATGCACAGACTAAACGGTAGGCTAGGTCATCAGGACATAAACAAAATGTCTCAGCCTCTAATAAGCACAATATGAAGTGGGCTAAATAAAAACATGATGTTGGAATAAACACCGACAGTATAGGGGCCCACTAAAGATCGTCGCACCCCCTATAGTGAACCATTAGCTCCGCCCCTGGTGGTGTCCAGTGTAAGGGGTGTGTTTGGGGCTGTGCAATGGGAATGCAAGTTGGTGATGAACTGTTGGGGTTTGAAAAAGGAATCATGTTGAAGGGGCTGTATAGAGGGGTTTCCTGGAAAAGGTTTATCCTGTACATTTTGATTCTTGCGTAAAGCTGCAATGATTTTGTGGTGTTGAAAACTAGGGTGAGAGAATTAGAGGTGTGTAAAGTGTTGTTTGAAAGTGTAATGTAAATGTGTTGTGGAATGTGAGAAGGTTGTGATAAGGTGAATGATGGGTTTGGGATAGGGTTCCAGTGTCTATTGTGTGGTCTAGGATCAGGGGTTAATGATTGTGTGTTGTTGGAATGTGTGTGGTGTGGTGGTCTGTTAGAGTGTTGGTTTAGGATTAGGTGCCTTTAAGTCAGTGGTGACAGCGCTGCCTGGAAGACGACGTTGGGGGCATAAAACACCATTGAGCAAATGTAACCAGTCGCCCGCATTTAAAAAAACGCAATATTGGATTATATTTCACAACTTTGTGATGTACTGTGACTGGGAAAAGCTGGCAAGCAAGCCACAGACAAATCAGGGGATTCACTGCCCTGTTAGGTAGGCCTCGGCTAGGAAAGCAACAGCGCTGGAGAAATATACTGTAGGCTAGGCCTACACCATGGAATGAACACAAGTTTACCCGACTGTTGTTCCCGCTGTTCATTCTCGTGAAGTTTCTTCCGTTTCTCATGCCCTGAATGGTAATTCGGTTTCATGTTCATCTTCTTAATGTAGCCTATGAGACACTGTCGCTAGGATACCTGTCTGTCACTAGCTTGACTAAAGGGGGGGTGGGGAAAGGGGGCCTTCATTAACCTGCGTAGTGTGCGTATAGGGAGAACCGGCCCTGCGTAAACCCAAATAATAAAATCATACAGTCCTATTCATATGATATGCTATTATGTTGTCAGACATCCCAAGTCTCCCGGAAGTTCCGGGAGTCTCCCGCATATTGATAGCGGCTCCCTGACGTCAGCAAATTAGATAAAATCTCCCGGAATCTAGAGCGAGCGATCAAGAGCGCGCACGCGAGAGGGAGACCTAAAATCGCGTGTGCATCTGAGTGTAGCGCGGGAGGGGAGACAGGGGAGAGAGGGGTGGTGCGTGTGTGTCTGAGCGCATCCAAGACAGAGAGCATCCTGATTGGCCTGTTTCGCTAAATCAACCAATCAGTTTTCAGTGTAGGCGGGCTTTTCATCTCTTTTCTCCCGAACTAAATCAGTTCAGTGTGTCTAGGAACAGGAGTCAGTGCATGCCCCCCAAAAAAGGAAAATGTTAACACCCCTTTTAAAGTGTACCCTTGTTTATAAGAGTAAAACATAATGATAGGCCTAGTCTTGCATGCTGCACTGTTTGTAACAGTGTTAGCACTGCCCATGGTGGGTTAAATGATTGCAAAACTAGTGTCAATTCATGTGCATTATTCAGGCCTATACTAGTTAGTCAAGGCTACATGAAAAGACCAAACTGCAAAATCTACATATTTTGTTTTCACAATTACTTATTTGGTGTACTGACTTTTTAGTATTTATTTATTTTATTTATTATTATTATTATATTTTTTTTTTTTTTTTTTGGGGGGATACCTCCCTCCAAAATGACTTGTTGCAGGTTGAGATGTCTGTGTTGTATATTCATGTCATTGTTATCCTATGGACTACATTATTATTACCATCAAGGGCATGCATTAATTTATTGAGGAAATGAAAATTTACCAGGAACATGTTTATTCAAAGAAAGAACTTTATTAGCACAAATGGAAACACACGACTATGTACAAAGCATAGGAGATCTTCCCACACAACAATGGGAAGCTCTTGACAAGCCCAAAATCCTACAGCACCGTGAAGTGTCTGTTTGCCGCCTCAGAGCTGTAGGTAGCTGGCGGCATACGGTCTGAATACGGTCCATTTTGCAGACTTCTGTGGTGCGTTGCCCTGTACTTCGGAATTGCCTCTAATCTCGACTGCAGCGTGGCACAGAGCTCGGTGAGCTCCTGGCTGCGAAAGGACAGAGGTCGCACAATCCATCCAGAGACCCCGTCAACGATGCCGTCTTCCTCATCAGACATCAGGTCTATGGTGGCGCTCTTCCAAAGGTCTACCTCATCCTCAACTAGCACACTCTGCCTCGCTTCCAGCAGCTGTAAAATCAATCAATAAAGACAATCAGTATATGCATATGGACACAACACATCTATCAATCCACCTGAAAAATAGACACATTGACCAAAAACGTATCTAATTTCATAAGTCTTACCCTCTTTCTTCTCGATCGACTCCGAGCTGAACTCTTCACAGCTTCCGCCTGCGATGCAAGATCTGGTTGTTTGTATCTGAAGTTCCTGCGTACTGTCTCGTAATATGTCTTACAGGCAGCTGGAAAACAATTGAATGAGAGTGGTATGAATAAATAACTGTAAGTCACAGTAAAATTAAACAAGGAAGGAGAAAACAGTTAAAGTTACTTACACACAATGGCGTCATTATCAGCATCATGTAAATCTGGACTTGCAGACAAAGCTCCGAGCAAATAGGAGGTGACAGCCTCGTTATGAGGCGAGTTTAGTCTGTGAAAACAAAATATACAGTTAAGATCGGTATCTATTAACGTATATATATTTCCTTATACAGCGGAATGAAATCATATTCTTTAATTTTTACCCTTGCTCCGGTTTGTAGCGCCTACAATTTGTCTCAGAGTTGTGAAGACGCCGTACGGCTTCCTGTAAATTACAAGACCAAAAAAATACACTTTTATAAAGCAACTTACACTGGTTCTACTCAGTTGTTCGTTTACAAGGGTAGTAAGCTACTTTAGCTGACAGTCACCAAAAATATTCTTACCGCAATCTTGGGATTGTGCACCCGTCTTCTCTTCTTAGGGTTAGTCTCTTCCGCACAGTTTTTCGAATCCAAAGCAGCCAACCTATCCTCCATGGACAGCAACCTGGAGTTTACAACGGTGAATTGCTCATTCACATCGTCAGCAAACAGAGTAAGCTGACGAGACAGCCCGCTGATAGCATTCAGAAGTTCATCAAACATTCCTGAACACTGGAATTCATGCTGTTCCTCTCTAGTTGTCTGGCAAGAGCGCTTATGACACTCTTTGTTTTGTTGTTCCTCAGAGTGCACGCTTCTGTTAGCACTGATCATTTGAATTTCTCCTACAACATTAGAGATAGAAATAAATGTTCAATGCAGTTCAACACAGTGTCACTTTGTAATTATTATCATTGTTTTAAATGAAAACTATTATTTAAAACTATTATAGTGTTTAATATCTAACTATTATAATAACTGTTAAGAATCTCACCTTTTGGAAAATAATCTGTGGGATCATTTTCTGTCAACTCAGATATTTCTTCCTTTTTAAAATCATCAGGTGGTGACATGAATATTTCAGTCTCAGATTCATGAGCCAGTCCAGGCTCTTCTGTCTCTTTCTGAGTAAACACAAACTCATGTAGGAAATCATCAAATCCTTCATCTTCTCTCTCCTTCTTCACTGGAATGGTCAGCTGTGGCGGTACAATAACTCCTGACATTTCAGGCTTCAGTTCTTCTCACTTCTCCTAGAAGTGCCTTCTGAACACTGTGTCCTCTGTGTGGTGCTTATACTGTATGATACTCCTGTCTGACCCATTAGCCTCCTGGATTCAAAGCTAACCAATCAGCTGAAGGGGCTGGAATGCAAATAAGAATAACAAAGGATTGTGGGAGGGACTTCCATTTGAATGGTCGTTACTTGCATGTCTGATGGTCCACAGGTGGGCATGGACACTTGGAGACTTGGAAATATCAACTTTTCCCTTTTTTCCTTTTTTTTTTCTTGTAATGTGTGGCACTTGTACAGATGTGAGGGATTGGGTGTGTTTTTCAGTCTGATGTATAATGACCTATGCAAAGGATTGAATTGATGCAACTGTAACACTTGGTGGGCTGATGTAGGCCATATAGGCCATTTGCTTACAATTGTCTGATGCATTAATGGATAGGACAGACTGATTGGTGTGGGGCATTACCCACTACTTTGTCTATATATATATCTCCACCCATCTGCTCATCTTCTTGACACCTGACGAAGACCTCTGGTCGAAACGTTGTGTTAATAAACCACTCTGGGATCTTATAGAAACAGTGTGCGGGTATCTTTTTATTTTTCAATTGTTGGCTAAGCCTTATACCCAGCACCTGTTTAAATTTTGCAGATGTGCGTGCACTCCACTCTTTGACCACAGGTGGGCATGACCATATCTCAAATAGCACACACTCCACAAAGGAGGCCAGGTGGGAGTGGGGTGGAGGTGTGAACTGGTTGTGGTGGTGGGGATGGTCAACTGAAGAAACCTTATTTTCTAAAATGGGTAGTTCCTTGATTATGATCTGCTGAATCGCATTCGACGCTGTTCAAACATACACCTTGACCACATTTCATTCTATATTACTGCGCTATCATAACTCAATACACAAGTTAGACTAGCTGTACCTCAAAGTTGCTTGGCAACCATTCTGATAGACAAAATATATTTTTTGGCAGAAGAATGATTATCTATGAATAAATCTTTACATTTCTTGATGCTATGCCTTTATTTTATGAAGTCTAGCCAGATATATGTAGTAACTGTTTTAGAAAATCAATGAGCCACTCGAGTCCGTAGTTTACACTGATTTTAGAACAAATAGGGGTCTTTTAGGCACTGCGCTAGCGTGTCATTCCCAACAACGCCGCTTAGCTGTTCTAAAGTCAGTGTAACCTACGGCCTCTCCAGGCATATTGCTTAATTCCACCTGCATGTTTCTCCTAATGTATTTCCATATGTGTATTTGTATGTATTTGCAGAGTATGAATAGAGTATGATATTAATCATTTGAATTAGAAAACATTCAGATACAAGTAGAGACAAAATGCCTTAAACATTACATCTTGGGAAAGGCAAAGAGTATCAGTGCACCAGAATTCCAGACATTGTCTGTGTTTCAAATGAAACTCACTTGTTTACATCCAAATATAGACCCTAGGTTGTTGGTAGAACTGGGTTTAATTATTTTTTTCTCTTTAGCCTTTCTAAGTCTAGACATTTTTCTTTTCCGTTTTCACTAGGTGTGGCAGAAGAGCATTTAGCTTTGGTAGGTTTTCTGTTCTCAAATGTTTAAATACATTTTTATTTTAGAATTATGGCAACATAAACATACAGATTTTGCATAGTCAACACGTTTATTTTAGGCTGAAGAGCCACTTAAAAGTATAGTGAAGCACATTTTGAAACAACATTATAACCTAACCAATCGGTTGCAGGAGCTATAGAATGCAAATCAGAATGAGCTCTATTCACATTTTTGATGGTCCACAGGTTTTGTTGAATCCTTTGAATCCATTGGATTATGTTGAATCCTTTGAATTAGAAAAATTCAGATTCATGTAGAGGTGGAGAGTGTTAAATATTGCATGTTGGGGTTGGCAGAGAGTTATCTCTGTACCAGAATCCCAGACACTTACAGCACTCACAAAGAAACTCTCAAATGTTGTTATCAGACATGGGGGACTCGAGTCACATGACTTAACTCGAGTCAGACTCAAGTCACAATTTTTAGGACTTGAGACTTGCTTGATCAACAGGTATAAAATACTTGACTTGAATCAAATGACTTGACATTTTTAACTTTTTTCATAAATATTGAGTTAACTTAATGACTATAGAAAATCTGAGTGCTGTCACATGTACTGTTTGTGAGTTGAACATGAAAAATATACTTCAATGGCATCAGATAGTCTCCTTTAAGATGTGACTTCAATATTCCAACTCCACTCTGTGGTGTTAATATGATACTCCCTGTACCTGTTCCATTAGCCTCCTGGATTCACACCTAACCAATCAGCTGCAGGGACAATTAGAATGCAAATCATAAAGACAAAGGACCATCAGAACACATTCCATATTACATTCCATGTGAACACATTCCATATTACATTCCAGGAGAATACATTCCATATGCATGAGCACTCTTTACACATGTGATGGGCCTCAGTGGCTTGGCCATACCCTAAACTGGACAAACACAAAAGGGTCAATTGGAGGTTTATTATTTCTACGAACAAAAAAAATATGTATATTTATTTAAGTGTAGCCCACTGTTTGATAGCATATGTGCTGCCTGTAGGCAGCCAATCTGGACCATTCTATTTACTTAAGTATGGCAGCATAAAGACAGACATGGACATAAAAGTTAGGGCTGTGGCAAGACCATGCCAATGATTTAATGACTCCATCAATGTACAAAAGGGCAATAACATAGAAGCAACATTAAGAAAATTAAAATGCATCCATTCCAATATCAATATATGCTCATCCAGTAGTACCACATAATTAGGAAAAATGCATAGTTTGTATAGAAAACAAAAAAGTGATAGTTCTCAAACCCACGCATCAGATATCGGTTCATGGAAGACCTATAAGTGAAGACCTTATACACTTTCAACTTTGATTTTCTCACTACCAAGTTCTGTGGTACTCTTCATATTGCCCACATGTAAGGCAATGCTACAGATTCTGTCCAATTTTGGGTCTTCTAGTGTTGCTTCAGAAGATTCTGTTGGCTGAAAGTCTTTCTGCACTGAGATCACTTGTAAGTATAAGGATATATACTCTTTTGATCCTGTGAGGGAAGTTTGGTCTGCATTTATACCAATTAGTGAAAAACACACAGCACACAGTGTACACACAGTGAGGTGAAGCACACACTAACCCAGAGCAGTGAGCTGCCTGCTACAGCAGCGCTCGGGGAGCAGTGAGGGGTTAGGTGCCTTGCTCAAGGACACTTCAGCCGTGGATGTGAGCAGGGGAGAGCAGTGCTCAACCACTTCCCCTGCCCACATTTTTCATACTGAGTGGGGGATCGAACCGGCAACCCTTCGGTTACAAGCCCGAAGCCCTAACCAGTAGGCCATGCCTTTTCCCCACAATGGATCGTTGAGATGAGAGGATTTAGTAAAGGCCTTTCCACACTGAGAACACTGATGTGTCTTTTCCCCAGCATGAACAAATTGATGAATGGTGAGATTCAAACTGGCCCTGGAACACTTGCCAAATGTAGTACACTGATATGGCATGTTTTTTCTCATGTATGAATTTCCTGGTGAGAGTAGATAGATGTGTAAAGGCCTTTCCACACCGAGAACACCAATGTATTCTTTCTCCAGAATGGCTCCTCTGATGTGCCTTGAGATAAGAGTTGAGTAAAGGCTTTTCCACACAGAACACTGATGTGACTTTTCTCTATGTCAGTATGTGTCTTGCTAGTTTTGTGGTACTTTTGAACAACTACCCACATTTATGGCAAAGTTACGGATTCTGCCCATGATGGATCCTCTGGTGTTTCTTTATATTAACCTTCCTTCAGAATATCTAAATCAGGCATTGTTGATATAGTGTCACTTTGTAATTATTATCATTATTTTAAATCATAATACAAACTCTTTAGAATCTCACCTTTCACTGCTGTGAGCTGGTCTGATGATCCAACAGGTCCAGCTATTTCAGACTTTGGTTCTTTTTTGCAAAAGTACACTATTCACATCAAAAAGTCCTTAAATACAAGAAGAAATGGGCAAATATTTATAGTATCAGTGCATCCCAATGTCTTCCTTAAAATGTGACTTAAATTTTGAGGCCCCAGTGTGTTGTGTTCATATAGTCCCTTTGTCTGCCCCAATAGCTACTAGGATCTAAAGCTAACCAATCAGCTGTAGGGGCTGGAATGCAAATAAGAATAACAAAGGATTGTGGGAGGGACTTCCATTTGAATGGTCGTTACTTGCACGTCTGATGGTCCACAGGTGGACATGGCCATAACTCAAATAGCACACACTCCACAAAGCAGGACAGTGGAGGTGGGGTGGAGGTGTGAACTGGTTGTGGTGGTGGGATGGTCAACTGAAGAAAACATATATTCTAAAGTAGTTCCTTGATTATGATTGGCTGAAAACTTCTATTCCACCTGAATGCTTCATATACTGTATGTTTGCATGTACATACATGATGAGTAAGTTTCCCAATTACTGTAGTAAGTGTTCTAATTGTGTAACTTGCTATGAGGATAGAGGTAGCATTACCATTAAATGTGAGGCAGAATTCTAGACATTTACTGCACTTACAAATTAACACCCAAATGAAGGTTTACACTTGATATACAAGGATATAAGGATACAAGGAAGTTTATTGTCACATGCATATAGTTACTTGAAGTAAGAAATGCAGTGAAATTATGTCTGGTGTCAGCCTATTTTGTGCATTAATGGGGAGGGGGGTAAAGAGTGCAGTAGAAGAGGGGTTTAGTAGATTAAGTGGCAAGGGCTGCATAAAAAGGTGGGGGAGTATTGGGATTGGGTGGGGGCACCAACAAGGAGCACCCAAGAGCAACAGGGGCAAGGAAAAACTCCCTTACCAAGGAAGAAACCTTGGGCAGATCCACGGCTCAAGGGCTAACCCAACTGCCAGGGTCTTGGTGTGTGTGTTGGGGGGGATGACAGGGGAGAAGGGATAGTGTGCTGTGTATGTGGGGAGAGGGCAGTGTGCAATATGTGTGTTGGGGAAGCTTCCTCATGAGACAATGTGCTGTGTATTGGGGGCAGTGTGCTGTAAGTATGTTGGGGATGTGTGTTGAGAAGCTTCCTGATGAAATAATGTGCTGTGTATGTAGGGGGCGGGCAGGGACTTACTATTGCAAGCAGAGTACTGTATGTATGATGTATGTGAGTGATGACAGTGAAGATGTGTGTGTGGGCGGGAGGGGAGTGGAGCAGTGACTGTGTGTGTGTGTGTGTAGTGTGTAGGTGGGGTGATATCACCCAAAAATAGACCCTATGTTGATATAATGACTGTATGAGGGTACTGCTCAAGAAACGCAGGTTCTCTATTTGCATGTGACCTTTTCTAATGTGTTTTTTTCTCCTAGATATAAGTAGATATAACATGTCTTGAACTTGAACTGTGTATGTTGGTGTAGGCAGAGTGTGTAATATCACAATTCCACCACAATTCCAGACATTTACCGTTTAGTTAAATCTGTAGACTTTTCTATTTGTATGTGGTTTGATTTGGCTGTTGAGTGTATAGTTTTGGTAGAATGTTTCCATGTTTATACAGTGCATAAGGAAAGTATTCACATCAGCTTCACTTTTCCACATTATGTTGTTTTAGGACTCATCTTAAAATGGATTCAATTATTATTATTTTTCTCACCAATCTACACACAATACTCCAACACCCTCTAAAAAGCAAGGGTTTGGAAATGTATATCTAAGGACTGATATATCCCATTCACATAAGTATTCACACCCTAAGTGTTGACACTTGCCATTAAGCTCTGGTGCATCCTACTTCTATCAGTGAGATCTAGAGTTCCTTTGAGAAGATGAGAGCAGTGTAAAGCAGGACAAACATCAGTGCCGCTCAGTGCCTGGTTTCTTCCACACACGCAGTTGGGAATTGTGGCCAAATATTTCAGTCTATGTTTCATTAGACCAGAATATTTTACTTTTCATGGTCTGAGAGTCATTCAGGTTTTTTGTCACTCCTGGCAAAAATGGCTTCCATCTGTCCACTCTACCATAAAGGCCTGATTGGTGGAGAGCTGCACTGATGTTAGTCCTTCTTTACGCTTCTCTCATCCTCTCAAAGGAACTCCAGATCTCATTCATAGTGACCATTGGGTCCCTAGTGAATATTTTCTGTATACACTGTATATTTTTAAGAATGCAATATAAATTACTACTAATATACTTCCATGGCATCAGAGTGTCTCCCTAAGATGTGACTTCAATATTCCAAATCCACTCTGTGGTGCTAATATGATACTCCCTGTACCATTAGCCTCCTGGATTCACACCTAACCAATCAGCTGCAGGGGCTATTAGAATGCAAATCATAAAGACAAAGGACCATGAGAACACATTCCATATGCATGAGCACTCTTTACGCATGTGATGGGGCTCAGTGGCTTGGCCATACCCCAAACTGGACAAACACAAAGGGGTCAATTGGAGGTGGGAACTTAAAGATTACAAGGGTTGGTCAAATAAAGAAAACCTCCAATCTTTCTGAACACATTCCATACTGTATTTGTTGTGTGTATTTATATTTAAGATATTATTTTAATTAATATGGTTTATTATTTCTACTAACAACAAATATGTATATTTCTGTAAATGTACCCCACTGTTTGATAGCACATATGCAGCTTGCAGCTAATCTGGACCATTATATTTACTGAAGTATGGCAGCATACAGACAGACATGGACATAAAGGTTTAGGGCTGTGGCAATAGCGTGCCAATGATTTAATGACTCCATCAATGTACAAAAGGGCAATAACATAGAAGCAACATTAAGAAAATTCAAATGCACCCCAATATCAATATTCAGTAGTACCAAATAATTAGGAAACATTCATAATTTGTATAGAAAACAAAAAGTGATAGTTCTCAAACCCACCCTGCAGATGTCTGGAGATATTAGACCTATGAGTAAAGACCTTACACTTTCATATCTGATTTAATCACCACCACGTCCTGTGGTGCTCCTCAACAACTACCCACAGGTAGGGCAATGTTATAGTTTCTGTCCAGTATGGGTCTTCAGGTGTTTCTTCAGATTACTCTATTGGCTGAAAATATTTCTACACTGGGAACAAAGGCTATTAACCCACTATGGATCCTGTGGCGTACCTTGATATGTGAGGATTTAACAAAGGCCTTTTCACACTGAGAGCACTGATGTGTGATGTTGGTGTTGACGAATGGTGAAATCCGAACTGGCCCTGGAACACTTGCCACATGTAGTACACTAATATGACTTTTCTACAAAATGTATTATTTGGTGTCTTTTAAGTAGACTTTTTAGACAAAAAGCCATTCCACATTGATAACACCGATGTGGCTTTTCCTCAGAGTGTATGACTTGATGGTTTGTGAGTTCTGATCTCCTCTTGAAACTCTTCCCACATGTAGTGCATTGATATGGTTTTTCTCCTCTGTGGATTCTCTGGTGACTATTGAGTTCCGAACTGGTCCTGAAACTCTTCCCACATGTGGTGCATTGATATGGTTTTTCTCCTGTGTGGATTCTCTGGTGTATCTTGAGAGCCGAATTGGTTGCAAATCTCTTTTCGCATGTAGTACACTGATATGGCTTTTCTCCAGTATGAATCATCTGATGATTTTTGAGATTATACATGTGACGAAACTTTTTTCCACACTGAGAACATTGATATGGCTTTTCCCCAGTATGGATCATCTCATGAGCCTTCAGATAAGATATTTGAGCAAAGGTTTTTTGACAATGAGAACACTGATGTGTTTTCTCTCCTTTGTGGATTTTCTGGTGTTGTCTGAGAGCAGCCTTTTGTCCAAATACCTTTCCACATTCAGAACACTGATATGTTTTCTCTCCTTTGTGGATTTTCTGGTGTTTTCTGAGATTAGACTTTTGTCCAAATACCTTTCCACATTCAGAACATTTAAATGGCTTTTCTCTAGTATGAATCATCTGATGCCTCTTGAGATTCCATTTATGAGTAAAGGCTTTTCCACATTGAGAACACTGATGTGGCTTTTCTCCAGTATGGATCATCTGATGTGTCTTGAGATGAAATTTAGAAGTAAAGGCTTTTCCACATTGAGAACACTGATGTGGCTTTTCTCCAGTATGGATCATCTGATGATCCTTGAGATCAGACGGTTGCTGATATGCAACAGCAGGGAGTTCATCAAACGTTGCCGAACACTGGAATTCATTCTGTTTCTCTCTAGTTGTCTGGCACCACAAGAGCTCATGACACTCTTTGTTTTGTTGTTCCTCAGAGTGCACGCTTTTGTTAGCATGGATCATTTGAATGTCTCCTACAACATAGAGATAAAGAAACTCGTTATCTGATTTTCAGAATATCTAAATCAGGCATTGTTGATATCATTATTTTACATCATAATACAAACTGTTTAGAATCTCACCTTTTGGAAAATAATCTGTGTGATTGTATTCCATTAAATCAGATATTTCTTCCTTTTTAATTTCCTCAGATGGTGACATGAATATTTCAGTCTTAGATTCATGATCCAGTCCAGGCTCTTCTTTCTGTTTCTGAGTTCTAAACAGATACTCTTGTAGGAAATCATCACATTCTTCTTCTTCACTCTCCTTCTTCACTGCAGTGAGCTCGTTTGATGATACAACAGGTCCTGCCATTTCAGACTTTGGTTCTTTTTGCAAAAGTATTCACATCAAAAATTCAAATAATGATAGCATCAGTGCATCCCAGTGTCTTCCTTAAAATGTGACTTCAATATTGAAGCCCAGTCTGTTGTGTTCATATAGTCCCTTTGTCTGCCCCATTAGCTTCTCAATTCAAAGCTAACCAATCAGCTGTAGGGGCTGGAATGCAAATAAGAATAACAAAGGATTGTGGGAGGGACTTCCATTTGAATGGTCGTTACTTGCACGTCTGATGGTCCACAGGTGGACATGGCCATAACTCAAATAGCACACACTCCACAAAGCAGGACAGTGGAGGTGGGGTGGAGGTGTGAACTGGTTGTGGTGGTGGGATGGTCAACTGAAGAAAACTTATATTCTAAAGTAGTTCCTTGATTATGATTGGCTGAAAACTTCTATTCCACCTGAATGCTTCATATACTGTATGTTTGCATGTACATACATGATGAGTAAGTTTCCCAATTACTGTAGTAAGTGTTCTAATTGTGTAACTTGCTATGAGGATAGAGGTAGCATTAACATTAAATGTGAGGCAGAATTCTAGACATTTACTGCACTTACAAATTAACACCCAAATGAAGGTTTACACTTGATATACAAGGATATAAGGATACAAGGAAGTTTATTGTCACATGCATATAGTTACTTGAAGTAAGAAATGCAGTGAAATTATGTCTGGTGTCAGCCTATTTGTGCATTAATGGGGGGGGGGGTAAAGAGTGCAGTAGAAGAGGGGTTTAGTAGATTAAGTGGCAAGGGCTGCATAAAAAAGGTGGGGGAGTATTGGGATTGGGTGGGGGCACCAACAAGGAGCACCCAAGAGCAACAGGGGCAAGGAAAAACTCCCTTACCAAGGAAGAAACCTTGGGCAGATCCACGGCTCAAGGGGCTAACCCAACTGCCAGGGGTCTTGGTGTGTATGTTGGGGGGATGACAGGGGAGATGGGATAGTGTGCTGTGTATGTGGGGAGAGGGCAGTGTGCAATATGTGTGTTGGGGAAGCTTCCTCATGAGACAAATGTGCTGTGTATTGGGGGGCAGGGGGCAGGGACTTGTTGGGGATGTGTGCAAGAAGCTTCCCTGATGAAACTGTATGATGTATGTATGTATGTGATGACAGTGATGACAGTGAAGATGTGTGTGTAGGGAGGGAGTGGAGCAGTGACTGTGTGTGTGTGTGTGTAGTGTGTAGGTGGGGTGATATCACCCAAAAATAGACCCTATGTTGATATAATGACTGTATGAGGGTACTGCTCAAGAAACGCAGGTTCTCTATTTGCATGTGACCTTTTCTAATGTGTTTTTTTCTCCTAGATATAAGCAGATATGTCATGTCTTGAACTTGAACTGTGTATGTTGGTGTAGGCAGAGTGTGTAATATCACAATTCCACCACAATTCCAGACATTTACCGTTTAGTTAAATCTGTAGACTTTTCTATTTGTATGTGGTTTGATTTGGCTGTTGAGTGTATAGTTTTGGTAGAATGTTTCCATGTTTATACAGTGCATAAGGAAAGTATTCACAGCGCTTCACTTTTTCCACATTATGTTGTTTCCGACTCTTTCATAGTGACCATTGGGTCCTTGTGAATATTTTCTGTATACACTGTATATTTTTAAGAATGCAATTTAAATTACTACTAATATACTTCCATGGCATCAGAGTGTCTCCCTTATGATGTGACTTCAATATTCCAACTCCACTCTGTGGTGCTAATATGATACTCCCTGTACCATTAGCCTCCTGGATTCACACCTAACCAATCAGCTGCAGGGGCTATTAGAATGCAAATCATAAAGACAAAGGACCATGAGAACACATTCCATAGGCATGAGCACTCTTAACGCATGTGATGGGTCTCATAGTCTAGTCATTTTATGAAAAAAGGTTGAACAAATTGCAACAGAAGCAAACTTAACTGATTTTGTATCCTCAATATCTCCTGAGTAAGGGAAAAAAAGCCCCGAAGAATCCCAATAGGGGAAAGTTTAGAAAAAGACCTAAATATGCCCTATGCGCCTATTCAGTATTTTTCTCACGCGAATAGGGGGAAAAAAAATTAGCCTTCACATATCACTTTGAAAATGACTGAGTTGATTACTTACATCAAGACAAACAAAAAATGTATTATATGTATTACAACTTTTTGTTTTTGTTTGTTAACATGGGCAAACAGGGCATAATGTAATTACGTATAGCTTATTTGTATAAATACCACAACAGAGCTAATAGTCAGGCAAAGTAAGGTCTGACCCAAAACTAATTGCAACAGAATTTATTTTCACATTTTTATATTTCAATTGGTGATCTAAACACCATAGTAAAAGACCATGAAAATCCAGTTGGTGGAAATATGCTAAAAGGAGGGTTGTTTAATGCATTATTCTTCAGCAAATACTGACAAAACTGTAATTAGAATGTTGTAGAATACACATTCTAAAAAATATCTGACCCCATCTAACTTGACATGGAATTTTAGAATCTTGCATTGTTGAGGAACATTCTTTTATTTTCAAAGAGTGAATTTCTTTGGCTTATTTCAGACTGATTTGTTGCAAAATTGGGGTCTATTTTTACATGTTGGCCCTTTGAATCAATGGAAATGGTTGTTGACTCTTTAAATAGAGCCAGTGTGTTTTTGCATATAAGTATTCCACAATGTTCAAGCTGTACAAACACATAGTTAAGCATTATTCAGCCTAGGAAAGTGGTTTTGGTGTTTAATCTGATTTAGAGGTCACTGAAACATATACAGTATATCACACTAAAGTATCAGTCCATCATTTTCCAAGACTTTTCTAAACTTTCCCCTATTGGGATTCTTCCAGGCTTTTCCCCCCTTAATCAGGACATATTGAGGATACATAATCAGTTAAGTTTTCTTCGGTTGCAATTTGTTCAACGTTGACCCCTAATTTGGCTTAAAATGACTTGACTACTCAGTGGCTTGGCCATACCCCAAACTGGACAAACACAAAGGGTCAATGGTGGTCAATTGGAGGTGGGAACTTAAAGAGTACAAGGGTTGGTCAACTGAAGAAAACCTCCCATCTTTCTGAATACATTCCATTCCATGCCATACCATTCCATACCATACCATTCCATAGTTGTCTGGCAAGAGCAATTATTACACTCTTTGTTTTTTGTTTTGTTTACTGTACAACAATACTGTTTTTGTTGTGTGTATTTATATTTAAGATATTGTTTTAATGAATATGGTTTATTATTTCTACTAACAAAAAAATATGTATATTTCTGTAAGGGTAGCCCACTGTTTGATAGCATATGTGCTGCCTGTAGGCAGCCAATCTGGACCATTATATTTACTTAAGTATGGCAGCATAAAGACAGACATGGACATAAAAGTTAGGGCTGTGGCAATACCATGCCAATGATTTAATGATTCCATCAATGTACAAAAATAACATAGAAGCAACATTAAGAAAAATGAAAATGCATCCATTCCAATATTAATATATGCTCATCCAGTAGTACCACATAATTAGGAAACATTCATGTAATTTGTATAGAAAACAAAAAGTGATAGTTCTCAAACCCACCCTGCAGATGTCTGTAGATATTAGACCTATGAATAAAGACCTTTCACTTTCATATCTGATTTAATCACCACCAAGTCCTGTGGTGCTCCTCAACAACTACCTGTCCAGTATGGGTCTTAAGGTGTTTCTTCAGATTACTCTATTGGCTGAAAGTATTTCTATACTGAGAACAAAGGCTTTAAAACAACTATGGATCCTGTGGTGTACCTTGAGATGTGAGGATTTAACAAAGAAATAAGGAAGCAGGCTCAACACCCTACAGCACTTCAACTGGGTGCTTAAACTTTCTTCATAATAAATCAAAGACTTTGTAGAATCAATAAAGCAAGCACTCAACAGTTTTGTTTACTTTTTGATTGCCTGCTGATGCCCTTCCTCAGTGTGAAAAACGGTAATTTCCATTCCATTCCAATGGAAATTGCCATTTTTCACACTGAAGAAGGGTTTGTGAGGCAATTAAAAAGTTTAATTAAAAGGTTTTAACAAATGCCTTTTCACACACAACATCACACATCAGCACTGATGTGTGATGTTGGTGTTGACGAATGGGGAAACCTGAACTGGTCCTGGAACACTTGCCACATGTAGGCCTAGTACACTAATATGACTTTTCTACAAAATGTTTCATTTGGTGTCTTCTAAGTAGACTTTTTAAACAAAAAGCCATTCCACATTGATAACACCGATGTGGCTTTTCCTCAGAGTGTATGACTTGATGGTTGGTGAGTTGTGATCTCCTCTTGAAACTCTTCCCACATGTAGTGCATTGATATGTTTTTTCTCCTCTGTGGATTCTCTGGTGACTATTGAGGTCCGAACTGGTACTGAAACTCTCCCCACATGTAGTGCATTGATATGTTTTTTCTCCTGTGTGGATTCTCTGATGTTTCTTGAGAGACGAATTGGTTCTGAATCTCTTTTCACATGTAGTACACTGATATGGCTTTTCTCCAGTATGGATCAATTGATGCTTCTTGAGAGCAGACATGGTACGAGAGGTTTTTCCACATTGAGGACACTGATGTGGTTTTTCTCCAGTATGAATCATCTGATGATTTTTGAGCGTAGACTTAAACTTTTTTCCACACTGAGAACATTGATGTGGCTTTTCCCCAGTATGGATCATCTCATGAACCTTCAGGACAGATATTTTAGCAAAGTTTTTTTGACATTGAGAACACTGATGTGTTTTCTCTCCTTTGTGGATTTTCTGGTGTTTTCTGAGAGCAGACTTTTGTCCAAATACAACAGCAGGGAGTTCATCCAACGTTCCCGAACACTGGAATTCATGCTGTTTCTCTCTAGTTGTCTGGCAAGAGGGATTATTACTCTCTTTGTTTTGCTGTTCCTCAGAGTGCACGCTTTTGTTAGCATGGATCATTTGAATGTTTCCTACAACATTAGAGATAAAGAAACTCGTTATGTGATTTTCAGAATATCTAAATCTGGCGTTGTTGATATAGTGTCACTTTGTAATTATTATCATTATTTTAAATCAAAATACAAACTCTTTAGAATCTCACCTTTTGGAAAAGAATCTGTGTGATTGTATTCCATCAAATCAGATATTTCTTCCTTTTTAATTTCCTCAGATGGTGACATGAATATTTCAGTCTTAGATTCATGATCCAGTCCAGGCTCTTCTTTCTGTTTCTGAGTTCTAAACAGATACTCTTGTAGGAAATCATCACATTCTTCTTCTTCACTCTCCTTCTTCACTGCTGTGAGCTGGTCTGATGATCCAACAGGTCCTGCCATTTCAGACTTTGGTTCTTTTTTGCAAAAGTACACTATTCACATCAAAAAGTCCTTAAATACAATTAGAAATGGGCAATTATTTATAGTATCAGTGCATCCCAATGTCTTCCTTAAAATGTGACGTAAATTTTGAGTCCCCAGTGTGTTGTGTTCATATAGTCCCTTTGTCTGCCCCAATAGCTACTAGGATCTAAAGCTAACCAATCAGCTGTAGGGGCTGGAATGCAAATAAGAATAACAAAGGATTGTGGGAGGGACTTCCATTTGAATGGTCGTTACTTGCACGTCTGATGATCCACAGGTGGGCATGGCCATAACTCAAATAGCACACACTCCACAAAGCTGGACAGTGGAGGTGTGAACTGGTTGTGGTGGTGGGATGGTCAACTGAAGGAAACTTATATTCTAAAATGGGTAGTGACTTGATTATGATTGGCTGAAAACTTCTATTTCACCTGAATGTTTCATATACTGTATGTCTGCATGTACATACATGATGAGTAAGTTTCCCAATTACTGTAGTAAGTGTTCTAATTGTGTAACTTGCTATGAGGATAGAGGTAGCATTAACATTAAATGTGAGGCAGAGTGTTATGTCTGCACCAGAATTCTAGACATTTACTGCACTTACAAATTAACACCCAAATGAAGGTTTACACTTGATATCACCCAAAAATAGACCCTATGTTGATATAATGACTGTGTGAGGGTACTGCTCAAGAAACGCAGGTTCTCTATTGCATGTGACCTTTTCTAATGTGTTTTTTTCTCCTAGATATAAGTAGATATAACATGTCTTGAACTGGAACTGTGTATGTTGGTGTAGGCAGAGTGTGTAATATCACAATTCTACCACAATTCCAGACATTTACCGTTTAGTTAAATCTGTAGACTTTTCTATTTGTATGTGGTTTGATTTGGCTGTTGAGTGTATAGTTTTGGTAGAATGTTTCCATGTTTATACAGTGCATAAGGAAAGTATTCACAGCACTTCACTTTTTCCACATTATGTTGTTTCGGACTCATCTTAAAATGGATTCAATTATTATTATTTTTCTCACCAATCTACACACAATACTCGAACACCCTCTTAAAAGCAAGGGTTTGGAAATGTATATCTAAGGACTGATATATCCCATTCACATAAGTATTCACACCCTAAGTATTGACACTTGCCATTAAGCCAGGGGTGGGCAAATATTCCTGCGATAGAGACGACGTTGGTTAGCTTTACTGCAAACTGCTTTTAAGTCCCCTTAGATAACGTTTACAATGTCAATGTCAAAACATCATGTTAAATAGAGATAATATCATGTTAAACTAAGTTAACTCTTAGTTATCTCTTTTGCAGCAGATCTAACGTGAACATTATGCAATCCATTTAATTGGGAACGCGTCTGCACTCACGAGAGGGAGAGAGAGCCGCAGGTTCCAGCTGGCTTGTGATTGTTGAAAATTGATATCTCCTTCTTATAAGAACGTTTTAAAAGGAAATCATGAAGGCAACAGTAGTTCCCACTACTGACCATTTAAAAACTGTGAGAGGGCCCAGCCGTAGGTACAGCACTAGCCACAGCGGAGCAGGCAGACGATCATTGAGAAATAAACGTGAATTAAAGCGACTGTCTTAAAGCGACAGTGCACAATTTATACATTTGTTAAACAGCATACAATTAGCAGTATTTTTAAAACAAATTAGCAGTATTTTAAAACAAATACTTTTCATACTAAATTATAGGCTATAAAAAATGTATTTTTTTATGCGTGTGTCGGGGGGCGGGGGGAGTGGTTGTGCGGCCCGCCGGCCAATTTTCAAAACCCAATGTGGCCCTTGAGCCAAAAAGTTTGCCCACCCCTGCATTAAGCTCTGGTGCATCCTACTTCTATCAGTGAGATGTAGAGTTCCTTTGAGAAGATGAGAGATGTGTAATTGAATTGTACTTGAATTTCCCCTGGGGATTAATAAAGTATCTATCTATCTATCTAAAGCAGAAGGACAAACATCAGTGCAGCTCAGTGCCTGGTTTCTTCCACACACGCAGTTGGGAATTGTGGCCAAATATTTCAGTCTATGTTTCATTAGACCAGAATATTTTACTTTTCATGGTCTGAGAGTCATTCAGGTTTTTGTCACTCCTGGCAAAAATGGTTTCCATCTGTCCACTCTACCATAAAGGCCTGATTGGTGGAGAGCTGCACTGATGTTAGTCCTTCTTTACGCTTCTCTCATCTTCTCAAAGGAACTCCAGATCTCATTCATAGTGACCATTGGGTCCCTAGTGAATATTTTCTGTATACACTGTATATTTTTAAGAATGCAATATAAATTACTACTAATATACTTCCATGGCATCAGAGTGTCTCCCTTAAGATGTGACTTCAATATTCCAACTCCACTCTGTGGTGCTAATATGATACTTCCTGTACCATTAGCCTCCTGGATTCACACCTAACCAATCAGCTGCAGGGGCTATTAGAATGCAAATCATAAAGACAAAGGACCATGAGAACACATTCCATATGCATGAGCACTCTTTACGCATCTGATGGGGCTCAGTGGCTTGGCCATACCCCAAACTGGACAAACACAAAGGGGTCAATTGGAGGTGGGAATTTAAAGATTACAAGGGATGGTCAAATAAAGAAAACCTCCAATCTTTCTGAACACATTCCATACTGTATTTGTTGAGTGTATTTATATTTAAGATATTGTTTTAATTAATATGGTTTATTATTTCTACTAACAAAAAATATGTATATTTCTGTAAATGTACCCCACTGTTTGATAGCACATATGCAGCTTGCAGCTAATCTGGACCATTATATTTACTGAAGTATGGCAGCATACAGACAGACATGGACATAAAGGTTTAGGGCTGTGGCAATAGCGTGCCAATGATTTAATGACTCCATCAATGTACAAAAGTGCAATAACATAGAAGCAGCATTAAGAAAATTCAAATGCACCCCAATATCAATATCCAGTAGTACCACATAATTAGGAAACATTCATAATTTGTATAGAAAACAAAAAGTGATAGATCTCAAACCCACCCTGCAGATGTCTGGAGATATTAGACCTATGAGTAAAGACCTTATACACTTTCATATCTGATTTAATCACCACCAAGTCCTGTGGTGCTCCTCAACAACTACCCACAGGTAGGGCAATGTTATAGTTTCTGTCCAGTATGGGTCTTCAGGTGTTTCTTCAGATTACTCTATTGGCTGAAAATATTTCTACACTGAGAACAAAGGCTATTAACCCACTATGGAGCCTGTGGCGTACCTTGATATGTGAGGATTTAACAAAGGCCTTTTCACACTGAGAGCACTGATGTGTGATGTTGGTGTTGATGAATGGTGAAATCCGAACTGGCCCTGGAACACTTGCCACATGTAGTACACCAATATGACTTTTCTACAAAATGTATTATTTGGTGTCTTTTAAGTAGACTTTTTAGACAAAAAGCCACTCCACATTGATAACACCGAGTGTATGACTTGATGGTTTGTGAGTTCTGATCTCCTCTTGAAACTCTTCCCACATGTAGTGCATTGATATGGTTTTTCTCCTCTGTGGATTCTCTGGTGTATCTTGAGAGCCGAATTGGTTGCGAATCTCTTTTCGCATGTAGTACACTGATATGGCTTTTCTCCAGTATGAATCATCTGATGATTTTTGAGATTATACATTTGACGAAACTTTTTTCCACACTGAGAACATTGATGTGGCTTTTCCCCAGTATGGATCATCTCATGAGCCTTCAGATTAGATATTTGAGCAAAGGTTTTTTGACATTGAGAACACTGATGTGTTTTCTCTCCTTTGTGGATTTTCTGGTGTTGTCTGAGAGCAGACTTTTGTCCAAATACCTTTCCACATTCAGAACACTGATGTGTTTTCTCTCCTTTATGGATTTTCTGGTGTTTTCTGAGATTAGACTTTTGTCCAAATACCTTTCCACATTCAGAACATTTAAATGGCTTTTCTCTAGTATGAATCATCTGATGCCTCTTGAGATTCCATTTATGAGTAAAGGCTTTTCCACATTGAGAACACTGATGTGGCTTTTCTCCAGTATGGATCATCTGATGTGTCTTGAGATGAAATTTATAAGTAAAGGCTTTTCCACATTGAGAACACTGATGTGGCTTTTCTACAGTATGGATCATCTGATGATCCTTGAGATCAGACAGTTGCTGATATGCAACAGTAGGGAGTTCATCAAACGTTGCCGAACACTGGAATTCATTCTGTTTCTCTCTAGTTGTCTGGCACCACAAGAGCTCATGACACTCTTTGTTTTGTTGTTCCTCAGAGTGCACGCTTTTGTTAGCATGGATCATTTGAATGTCTCCTACAACATTAGAGATAAAGAAACTCGTTATCTGATTTTCAGAATATCTAAATCAGGCATTGTTGATATAGTGTCACTTTGTAATTATTATCATTATTTTAAATCATAATACAAACTGTTTAGAATCTCACCTTTTGGAAAAGGATCTATGTGATTGTATTCCATTAAATCAGATATTTCTTCCTTTTTAATTTCCTCAGATGGTGACATGAACATTTCAGTCTTAGATTCATGATCCAGTCCAGGCTCTTCTTTCTGTTTCTGAGTTCTAAACAGATACTCTTGTAGGAAATCATCACATTCTTCTTCTTCACTCTCCTTCTTCACTGCTGTGAGCTGGTCTGATGATCCAACAGGTCCTGCCATTTCAGACTTTGGTTCTTTTTGCAAAAGTATTCAAATCAACAATTCAAATAATGATAGCATCAGTGCATCCCAATGTCTTCCTTAAAATGTGACTTAAATTTTGAGGCCCCAGTGTGTTGTGTTCATATAGTCCCTTTGTCTGCCCCAATAGCTACTAGGATCTAAAGCTAACCAATCAGCTGCTGGAATGCAAATAAGAATAACAAAGGATTGTGGGAGGGACTTCCATTTGAATGGCCGTTACTTGCACGTCTGATGGTCCACAGGTGGGCATGGCCATAACTCAAATAGCACACACTCCACAAAGCAGGACAGTGGAGGTGGGGTGGAGGTGTGAACTGGTTGTGGTGGTGGGATGGTCAACTGAAGAAAACTTATATTCTAAAATGGGTAGTTCCTTGATTATGATTGGCTGAAAACTTCTATTCCACCTGAATGCTTCATATACTGTATGTTTGCATGTACATACATGATGAGTGTGTATAAGTTTCCCAATTACTGTAGTAAGTGTTCTAATTGTGTAACTTGCTATGAGGATAGAGGTAGTATTAACATTAAATGTGAGGCAGTGAAGATGTGTGTGTGGGCGGGAGGGGAGTGGAGCAGTGACTGTGTGTGTGTGTGTGTAGTGTGTAGGTGGGGTGATATCACCCAAAAATAGACCCTATGTTGATATAATGACTGTGTGAGGGTACTGCTCAAGAAACGCAGGTTCTCTATTGCATGTGACCTTTTCTAATGTGTTTTTTTCTCCTAGATATAAGTAGATATAACATGTCTTGAACTTGAACTGTGTATGTTGGTGTAGGCAGAGTGTGTAATATCACAATTCCACCACAATTCCAGACATTTACCGTTAAACATTTATAGTTAAATCTGTAGACTTTTCTATTTGTATGTGGTTTGATTTGGCTGTTGAGTGTATAGTTTTGGTAGAATGTTTCCATGTTTATACAGTGCATAAGGAAAGTATTCACATCGCTTCACTTTTTCCACATTATGTTGTTTCAGACTCATCTTAAAATGGATTCAATTATTAATATTTTTCTCACCAATCTACACACAATACTCCAACACCCTCTAAAAAGCAAGGGTTTGGAAATGAATATCTAAGGACTGATATATCCCATTCACATAAGTATTCACACCCTAAGTGTTGACACTTGCCATTAAGCTCTGGTGCATCCTACTTCTATCCGTGAGATCTAGAGTTCCTTTGAGAAGATGAGAGCAGTGTAAAGCAGAAGGACAAACATCAGTGCAGCTCAGTGTCTGGTTTCTTCCACACACGCAGTTGGGAATTGTGGCCAAATATTTCAGTCTATGTTTCATTAGACCAGAATATTTTACTTTTCATGGTCTGGGAGTCATTCAGGTTTTTTGTCAAACTCCTGGCAAAAATGTCTTCCATCTGTCCACTCTACCATAAAGGCCTGATTGGTGGAGAGCTGCACTGATGTTAGTCCTTCTTTACGCTTCACGCTTGTTTTCCACATTCAGAGACTACTCAGTGGCTTGGCCATACCCCAAACTGGACAAACACAAAGGGGTCAATGGGGGTCAATTGGAGGTGGGAATTTAAAGAGTACAAGGGTTGGTCAAATGAAGAAAACCTCCCATCTTTCTGAACATATTCCATACTGCATTTGTTGGGTGTATTTAAATTGTAAGATATATATTTTACATTTTTAATTAATATGGTTTATTATATCTACTAACAAAAACAATGTATATTTCTTTAAGTGTAGCCCACTGTTTGATAGCATATGTGCTGCCTGTAGGCAGCCAATCTGGACCATTCTATATACTTAAGTATGGCAGCATAAAGACAGACATGGACATAAAGGTTTAGGGCTGTGGCAAGACCATGCCAATGATTTAATGACTCCATCAATGTACAAAAGGGCAATAACATAGAAAATTAAAATGCATCCCAATATCAATATCCAGTAGTACCACATAATTAGGAAATGTTCATAATTTGTATAGAAAACAAAAAAGTGATAGTTCTCAAACCCACCCATCAGATATCTGTTCATATTAGACCTATGAGTGAAGACCTTATACACTTTCAACTTTGATTTGCTCAGTACCAAGTTCTGTGGTACTCTTCATATTGCCCACATGTAGGGCAATGTTACAGATTCTGTCCAATATGGCTCTTTAGAGAACATCTCCTCTCATAGCACCACTTACAACAAGTCTTGCTGATCCTAGCACTCACCAGCCGTCTTGAACTGACACCTATCTGTTAAAAACAGCACTCACTGATACACTTATTCTTACTATACTCTACCGTTTTTTTAAATTGTCCTAAAATTGTTGAGATTGCTTTAAAACTGTTTACCATGTTGTTAGTCGCTTTAGCTAAAAATGCGTCAGCCAAATGTAATGTAATGTAATGTTTATTTATCCCAATTAGTGGAACACACACAGTGAGGTGAACAGTGATGCCAGTAACTATTAGTTAGTCTATTTTGACCACTTTTTTCAGTAACGAGTAATCTAACGCGCTACTATTTACAAACCAGTAATCAGATTAAAGTTACTTATCTAAGTTACTGTGCGTTACTATTTTTGTAATTTTCCTTAATAAAAAGATATATTCTTTGCTTTCTTCTTGTCTTGGGGATTAATGTCATGTAGGCTATGCTCACGTTTTCAGCATGAGCACAATTCACGTGTAAAACCACGTAGTGATACAAACGTAAACAATGGAGGGAGACAGAGAGATGCACATTTCATCAGTCATTACTTTGAGTTTGTGTCAGCTAAACATGACAACATTAAGGTACATTGTACATTCTGTGCTGGCGACAAAGTGCTGTCTAGCTAGACATCCCAAGTCTCCCGAAGTTTTAGGAGTCTCCCACATATTGATAGCGGCTTGACGCCCGCAAATTACATAAAATCTCCTAGAACCTAGAGCGAACAAGAGCATGCAAGCCAGACCGGACTTCAAATCGCGTGTGCATCTGAGTTTAACACGCACACAACGGAGAGGGAGAGAGAGAGGAGTGGTGCGTTTGTGCCTGAAGCATCCAAGATAGAGAGCATCCTGGTCTGTTTGGCTAAATCAACCAATCAGTTTTCAGTGTAAGTGTGCTTATATCTCTTTTCTCCCAAACTTAATTAATCAGTTCAGTCAGTGTATCTAGAAACAGAAGCGTCATGGCAGCGTCAGTGCCCCTCAAAAAGGAACATTTAAGACCCATTTCACATCAGACTACACAAAAGTGTACCCAATTGTCTCAAAAGATAAAACATAATGATAGTCTTGCACACTGAACTGTTTGTAACAGCGACTTTAGCATTGCTCACGGCGGGTTAAATGATTGCAAAATACTTGTTGAGGTGAGTTTAACAAGTGTAATTTAATTTGCATATTACTCAGGCCTATACAAGATGGCTAGTTGCCAAGGCTACATGAAAAACAAATCTACAAATATCTACATATTTTACTATAACAATTTCTATCAATAGGCCCTTATTTGGTGTACTTAGACATTATTGAACAAACATCTGAATTTCAGTATCTAAGTAGGTTAGGTTGGGATGTCTGCTATACATTGCTGTTAAAATGCACTTCCAGTATAGTGAGTATTGGCAAAACTGGTTATCATTTTTATGTTGAGGCGGTGGGGGTGTTGTCGGCAGCTGCTGAAAGTAACTAATAAAGTAACTTGTAATCTAACTTAGTTACTTTTAAAATCAAGTAATCAGTAAAGTAACTAAGTTACTTTTTAAAGGAGTAATCAGTAATCAGATTACTTTTTCAAGGTAACTGTGGCAACACTGGAGGTGAAGCACACACTAACCCAGAGCAGTGAGCTGCCTGCTACAGGGCTCGGGGAGCAGTGAGGGGTTAGGTGCCTTGCTCAAGGACACTTCAGCCGTGGATGTGAGCAGGGGAGAGCAGTGCTCAACCACTTCCGCTGCCCACATTTTTCATACTGAGTGGGGGATCGAACCGGCAACCCTTCGGTTACAAGCCCGAAGCCCTAACCAGTAGGCCATGCCTTTTCCCCACAATGGATCGTTGAGATGAGAGGATTTAGTAAAGGCCTTTCCACACTGAGAACACTGATGTGTCTTTTCCCCAGCATGAACAAATTGATGAATGGTGAGATTCAAACTGGTCCTGGGACACTTGCCAAATACTGATATGGCATGTTTTTTCTCATGTATGAATTTCCTGGTGAGAGTAGATAGATGTGTAAAGGCCTTTCCACACCGAGAACACCGATGTATTCTTTCTCCAGAATGGCTCCTCTGATGTGCCTTGAGATAAGAGTTGAGGAAAGGCTTTTCCACACAGAACACTGATGTGACTTGTCTCCTGTATGTGTCATCTGACTCGCTGGCTTGCTAGTTTTGTGGTACTCTTGAACATCTACCCACATTTATGGCAAAGTTACGGATTCTGCCCATAATGGATCTTCTGGTGTTTCTTCATATTAACCTTTTGGGTAAAGGTCTTTCCACAGTGAGAACACTGATATGGCTTTTCTCCAGTATGGATCATCTCATGTGCCTTCAGATTAGATATTTGAGCAAAGGTTTTTTGACATTGAGAACACTGATGGGTTTTTTCACCTGTGTGGCTTATCTGGTGTGTTCTTAGAGCAGACTTTTGTCCAAATGCCATTCCACATTCAGAACACTCATGTGGCTTTTCTCCTGTGTGAATTCTCTGGTGTTCTCTGAGATTACACTTTTGAATAAATACCTTTCCACATTCAGAACACTCATGTGGCCTTTCTCCGGTATGGATCCTCTGATGTATCTTGAGATAAGCCTTTCGAGCAAAATATTTTCCACACTGAGAACACTGATGTGGCTTTTCTCCAGAATGAATCCTTTGATGCTTCTTGAGATCAGACATTTGACCAAAGTGTTTTCCACATTCAGAACACTGATGTGGCTTTCCTCCAATATGGATCATCTGATGCTTCATGAGATTATACTTTCTGCTATAGGTTTTTCCACATTCAGAACACTGATGTGGCTTTTCTCCGGTATGGATCATTTGATGATCCTTGAGATCAGACAGTTGCTTTCCTCCAATATGGATCATCTGATGCTTCATGAGATTATACTTTCTGCTATAGGTTTTCCACATTCAGAACACTCATGTGGCTTTTCTCCAGAATGAATCCTTTGATGCTTCTTGAGATCAGACATTTGACCAAAGTGTTTTCCACATTCAGAACACTGATGTGGCTTTCCTCCAATATGGATCATCTGATGCTTCATGAGATTATACTTTCTGCTATAGGTTTTCCACATTCAGAACACTGATGTGGCTTTCCTCCAATATGGATCATCTGATGCTTCATGAGATTATACTTTCTGCTATAGGTTTTCCACATTCAGAACACTGATGTGGCTTTCCTCCAATATGGATCATCTGATGCTTCATGAGATTATACTTTCTGCTATAGGTTTTCCACATTCAGAACACTGATGTGGCTTTTCTCCTGTGTGAATTCTCTGGTGTTCTCTGAGATTACACTTTTGAATAAATACCTTTCCACATTCAGAACACTGATGTGGCATGTGACCTTTTCTAATGTGTTTTTTTCTCCTAGATATAAGTAGATATGACATGTCTTGAACTTCAATTGTGTATGTTGGTGTGGCAGAGTGTGTAATATCACAATTCCACCACAATTCCAGACATTTACCGTTTAGTTAAATCTGTAGACTTTTCTATTTGTATGTGGTTTGATTTGGCTGTTGAGTGTATAGTTTTGGTAGAATGTTTCCATGTTTATACAGTGCATAAGGAAAGTATTCACATCGCTTCACTTTTTCCACATTTTGTTGTTTCAGACTCATCTTAAAATGGATGTAATTCTTATTATTTTTCTCACCAATCTACACACAATACTCCAATACCCTCTAAAAAGCAAGGGTTTTGAAATGTATATCTAAAGACTGATATATCCCATTCACATAAGTATTCACACCCTAAGTATTGACACTTGCCATTAAGCTCTGGTGCATCCTACTTCTATCAGTGAGATCTAGAGTTCCTTTGAGAAGATGAGAGCAGTGTAAAGCAGAAGGACAAACATCAGTGCAGCTCAGTGTCTGGTTTCTTCCACACACGCAGTTGGGAATTGTGGCCAAATATTTCAGTCTATGTTTCATTAGACCAGAATATTTTACTTTTCATGGTCTGGGAGTCATTCAGGTTTTTTGTCAAACTCCTGGCAAAAATGGTTTCCATCTGTCCACTCTACCATAAAGGCCTGATTGGTGGAGAGCTGCACTGATGTTAGTCCTTCTTTACGCTTCTCTCATCCTCTCAAAGGAACTCCAGATCTCATTCATAGTGACCATTGGGTCCCTAGTGAATATTTTCTGTATACACTGTATATTTTTAAGAATGCAATATAAATTACTACTAATATACTTCCATGGCATCAGAGTGTCTCCCTTAAGATGTGACTTCAATATTCCAACTCCACTCTGTGGTGCTAATATGATACTCCCTGTACCATTAGCCTCCTGGATTCACACCTAACCAATCAGCTGCAGGGGCTATTAGAATGCAAATCATAAAGACAAAGGACCATGAGAACACATTCCATATGCATGAGCACTCTTTACGCATGTGATGGGGCTCAGTGGCTTGGCCATACCCCAAACTGGACAAACACAAAGGGGTCAATTGGAGGTGGGAACTTAAAGATTACAAGGGTTGGTCAAATAAAGAAAACCTCCAATCTTTCTGAACACATTCCATACTGTATTTGTTGTGTGTATTTATATTTAAAATTTTGCTTTAATTAATATGGTTTATTATTTCTACTAACAAAAATATGTATATTTCTGTAAGTGCACCCCACTGTTTGATAGCACATATGCAGCTTGCAGCTAATCTGGACCATTATATTTACTGAAGTATGGCAGCATACAGACAGACATGGACATAAAGGTTTAGGGCTGTGGCAATACCATGCCAATGATTTAATGACTCCATCAATGTACAAAAGGGCAATAACATAGAAGCAACATTAAGAAAATTAAATTGCACCCAAATATCAATATCCAGCAGTACCACATAATTAGGAAACATTCATATTTGTATATTTGTATAGAAAACAAAAAGTGATAGTTCTCAAACCCACCCTGCAGATGTCTTGAGATATTAGACCTATGAGTAAAGACCTTACACTTTCATATCTGATTTAATCGCTACCAAGTCCTTTGGTGCTCCTCAACAACTACCCACAGGTAGGACAATGTTATAGTTTCTGTCCAGTATGGGTCTTCAGGTGTTTCTTCAGATTACTCTATTGGCTGAAAATATTTCTACACTAAGAACAAAGGCCATTAACCCACTATGGATCCTGTGGTGTACCTTCAGATGTGAGGATTTAACAAAGGCCTTTTCACACTGAGAGCACTGATGTGTGATGTTGGTGTTGATGAATGGTGAAGTCCGGGAACACTTGCCACATGTAGTACACTAATATGACTTTTCTACTAAATGTATTATTTGGTGTCTTTTAAGTAGACGTTTTAAACAAAAAGCCATTCCACATTGATAACACCGATGTGGCTTTTCCTTAGAGTGTATGACTTGATGGTTTGTGAGTTCTGATCTCCTCCTGAAACTCTTCCCACATGTAGTGCATTGATATGGTTTTTCTCCTCTGTGGATTCTCTGGTGACTATTGAGATCCGAACTGGTCCTGAAACTCTTCCCACATGTAGTGCATTGATATGGTTTTTCTCCTGTGTGGATTCTCTGGTGTATCTTGAGAGCCGAATTGGTTGTGAATCTCTTTTCGCATGTAGTACACTGATATGGCTTTTCTCCAGTATGAATCATCTGATGATTTTTGAGCGTAGACTTATGAGTAAACTTTTTTCCACACTGAGAACATTGATGTGGCTTTTCCCCAGTATGGATCATCTCATGAACCTTCAGGACAGATATTTTAGCAAAGGTTTTTTGACATTGAGAACACTGATGTGTTTTCTCTCCTTTGTGGATTTTCTGGTGTTTTCTGAGAGCAGACTTTTGTCCAAATACAACAGCAGGGAGTTCATCCAACGTTCCCGAACACTGGAATTCATGCTGTTTCTCTCTAGTTGTCTGGCAAGAGCGATTATTACTCTCTTTGTTTTGCTGTTCCTCAGAGTGCACGCTTTTGTTAGCATGGATCATTTGAATGTCTCCTACAGCATTAGAGATAAAGAAACTCGTTATGTGATTTTCAGAATATCTAAATCAGGCGTTGTTGATATAGTGTCACTTTGTAATTATCATTATTTTAAATCATAATCATAATACAAACTGTTGAAATCTCACCTTTTGGAAAAGGATCTATGTGATTGTATTCCATTAAATCAGATATTTCTTCCTTTTTAATTTCCTCAGATGGTGACATGAATATTTCAGTCTTAGATTCATGATCCAGTCCAGGCTCTTCTTTCTGTTTCTGAGTTCTAAACAGATACTCTTGTAGGAAATCACATTCTTCTTCTTCACTCTCCTTCTTCACTGCTGTGAGCTGGTCTGATGATCCAACAGGTCCTGCCATTTCAGACTTTGGTTCTTTTTGCAAAAGTACACTATTCACATCAAAAAGTCCTTAAATACAAGAATAAATGGGCAAATATTTATAGTATCAGTGCATCCCAATGTCTTCCTTAAAATGTGACTTAAATTTTGAGTCCCCAGTGTGTTGTGTTCATATAGTCCCTTTGTCTGCCCCAATAGCTACTAGGATCTAAAGCTAACCAATCAGCTGCAGGGAGCGGAATGCAAATAAGAATAATAAAGGATTGTGGGAGGGACTTCCATTTGAATGGTCGTTACTTGCACGTCTGATGGTCCACAGGTGGACATGACCAGCATGAATAGCACACACTCCACAAAGGAGGACAGGTGGGGGTGGGGTGGAGGTGTGAACTGGTTGTGGTGTGATGGTAAACTGAAGAAAACTTATATTCCACCTGAATGCTTCATATACTGTATGTGTGTTTGCATGTACATAAATGATGAGTATTAAGGTTTTTCATGTGACGTATTCTTGGTCCTTGCCTGGTAGGCAAGGGACATGTTGAACCTATTGAACGTCGTTGTCTGCAGCTGCCTCTCGGTAGGCTACATCTCTGTATTTCAGCAATGTCAACATTTCAGGTACCAATAAAGGAGATGATACGTTATCCCATTGTTCAATATTTGATAGCCTGTCACAGAAACATTATTTCGCTAAAATCGCCCTGATTTCGTGCATTGATCTGTAAGGAGAACCGGCAAAGATGTAACCTAACTTTTTTTCTCTGTTCAAAACTCAGTTTACACAAAGATGATAGACTTTCTTAGAAGCTGTGAAATTTGGCCAGAAAGCAGTCATACATGTCTTCCCTCTGAAAGTTGACACAAAATTAAACAATATTTGATCATTTAACTTAAACTGAACAGCGACAGGTTTTGTCAGTGATTGCATATTTAATATGTTTCATACACGTTTCGACACTACATTTCGGTCGTTGCTTTTACCTTACCGAAACCCTACGCATGCCTGTTATGTATCCACAGCTGCCTGCCTGCAGCCTTCTTCCAAAACGCCAAAGCTGCTTGCTGTCAGATTTGGTTCCGAGGACAGTTGTCTAGTTGTCTATTGTGTATAAGTATAAGTTGTCTATTGTATATCAACACTCAATAACAGTTTATGTGATGTGTTAATCAATTAAATTCCCAACAATTTGACAACAGCTAGTTCTAGAGTAGGCTATTCAACTAGCCGGCATGCTTGCGAGACTCAGGCTGCACCCACTTCCTTATTTGGGTTTTGGGTTGCCACGTTTTAGCCTATGACAAAACGGTTGAAATTGAAAATAAGTGATCGCGTATGTGTAGGCTGTATTTCATACACTATCTAGCAACCAAGGAGATGTCAGACTAACAGAAACAATGAACAGATCAATGATTTTAAAATGAAGTTTGATGGCCATGCAAATTACGGGAGTTTTCCGGGAGAAATAACAAAACGGGAGGGTGCTGGGAGATGACCTTAAAATACGGGGGAAACCCGGGTAAAACAGGAGTGTTGACAGGTATAGCCTATATCTCTGGCAATTCATTTTTAGTTGACTGTAGATAGTTGTATGTATCCTATGTCTTCGTAGATAGTAGCCTAGGCTACACCATTAGGCCATTTTGAGAATAAAACACTTCACAGCTGCTAACGATCATCCTCCACAACCATGAGGATCTACTGTTAAACAGTTGTTCGTCGCCTTTTTCCTTTTTATTGTAAAACCAACTGTCAGGGCCTACACAAGTGGTCGGCATATCTCGGTCAATATTTGATATTAAAATTTCAATTTTGAAGCTATTTGTAACTATGTGTAGCCTATGCAACCCGACTGTTGTAGGCTTGCCTACCCCTCTGCAGTGCCTTGCCTACCATTCTCCCTACCACTGTAACAAACGGTAATGTAACGTTAGAACAGAGGTGCAAAACCTTAATACTGCTCAGGAAATGCAAGTTCTCTATTGCAAGTGACCTGTTCTAATGTGTTTTATCTCCTAGATATAAGTAGATGTCTTCAATTCTGTATGTTGGTGTAGGCAGAGTGTGTAATATCTGCACCACAATTCCAGACATTTGCCCAATAGACTTTTTTTTCTGTCCCTTATTGTGGTTGTTCTGGTTCTGGTAGAATGTTTCCCCTCCAATGTTTATACAGTGCATACGGAAAGTATTCACAGCGCATGTTTCCCCTCCAATGTTTATACAGTGCATACGGAAAGTATTCACAGCGCATGTTTCCCCTCCAATGTTTATACAGTGCATACAGAAAGTATTCACAGCGCATGTTTCCCCTCCAATGTTTATACAGTGCATACGGAAAGTATTCACAGCGCATCACTTTTTCCACATTTCGTTATGTTTCAGAAAAATACACACACACACACACACACAAGTGTTTGGACATTTATAAAAAAATAACACTGAAATATTCTTTTTACACCATTTGTTGTGACACTTGCCATTGAGCTCTGGTGCATCCTACTTCTATCAATGGTCCTTGACATTGTAAGAAATGAATCCTGCCGAATTGTATGAGTGATATTATTTCTCCAACCAAGATTAAGTTCTGATGGCAGGCCAGACGGTTGGCGCCAGGTGAGGTGTGAAACACCAACTATCATAGAATGGGTTTTGGGAGTAAGCCATTAAAAACCATCTAAAAAAATACTGGGTTATTTTCTCAACCCAAACGCTGGGTTGAGGCTGTCAGGTCATTCTGTGGGGTTGTCTTTACTCATGTTGGGTTATTTTCTGTAACCCAGCTTGTTGGGTTGATAGTTTGGGACAGTGCCCCTCCTCTCCCCCACCTGACGTGGAGCACACTACCCAGCACCAGGGTGACTTTAACACAGCTGCATAGTTATTTTAGAGTTTGAAAAAATTGTTATTCTTCCAACCGTCCAGTCCAGCAACTGTCAACATGCAATGGAAATCAGGCGATTTCGGAAGATATGTATCTTTAACTTTTTTTATCCAGACGTATTTTAAAAGTCTACCCAGACATACCCTTCGTGATAGCCTATGAATGGATATTCTGCCTGCCAATTTCGATCACCCTCAAGCAGGTTAACATTGTGTCATTCATGCTAACTAATGTTAGATAAATATACAAAGACAGACTCACTGGGTATGAACTGCTGAACAGAAACAAAACAAACTTTTACAATGAACTAAAATTAGCATACCAACAGCTGGTAGTAGGTTAACATTAGCAGACCGTAGCTATGCTAATTAAACATGCTTCATGGTGGTTGTACAGACTATGGGTGCAGCTAACGTTTGTCAGCTAATTAGCTAACACATCAGTCTGAGTAATACTAGTTTCTTCTCAAGCCACACTAAGGTAACGTTAAAGGAAAATTCCAGTATTTAGCACTTTGAGTCCCTTTTCTGGTTTGTTTTGGATGAACTAGAGTGGTGGACACCGACATTTTGACGATTGGTCTTTTCTCGACTTTTCTGACTCGTTTTGAATCGCTTCAGAGTGGCTGCAACAGGCATGCACAAACATGTCCTAAAACAACCCTTAATGTAGTTTATTTACTTGGTTGTTTTTCTCTCTCCGATTGCGCCACCTAGCAAAAAATTGTTTTAATCACAATATCTCTGGCTGACATGGTCAAAACTACACGAAATTGAAAGAGTAGGATCATTATGACACCCTCTGAATGCATGCCAAGTTTCGTGGACTTTCGTTCATGGGGGGGGGCATACAATAAATTAATGTATGTGTACATTTAGTGACCGTACACCAACAGAGTTTTCTGTGAATATCTTGAGAACCGTAGGGCCTAGGAAACAGAATTATGAACAGGCAAGATGGGGGTGGGGTTGTATAAAATGTATTTTACATGTGAAATCTATGAACTAATCATGTTTTGGTACTTGTTGTCTAGCAGATACCAGTGAGAATTGAGTTTGCATAATGCAATTCAGTGAGACAGTTAGAATCATATAAGCCTTTCAGCGTGACTTATTTTTGTGGAAAAAATGTGCTGGACTGGGCGGCGGTCATATTTTGTACTGTTCTGCGGTACATCTAGTTATTATGTTATTTGACGCTATGCCTTTTTTGTTTAGGTTATGCTTTTGAGTAATTTAGGGACTCCCTTCTCTGGGTGTCCACCCCTCAGCTGGGCACGCTCTCGGCCTCTTTCTTTGTGTTTCCCTCTGTATGTATCTCACTATTTCCCTCACACACATACACACCCCCTTCTCTCTCTCACACACACACAGACACTCTCTCCCCGTCTCTCAGTCTTTGGATCTCTCTTTTTGGATCAGACACACACACACACAAATCTATCCTAGATTTGGCTGGTGTCTGAGATCCCTGTCAGGACTGCCTGAGGTGGAGGAGCAGTTTAAAGGGAACTATCACAGCAGCAGATCAAACAGCTGCACAGAGAGCCAACTGATGAGCTTTCTCACTTTGCTTTTCATTTGTCTCTTTTCTCTTACTTTCAACACAGCTTTGAGTTTGTCATGAAGGTGTTCAGGAGTGAGCCCATCACACACACAACACAACACACACCCACAGACACACACACACACAAATACAGTAGCACATTTCATCAGTTGTGCATATGATTTGGCACACTTACAGCTGAAGGTTTAAAAATAAAAAGTTGTTTTAAATTTTCAGTTTGTCATCACATGGCAGTTAAGTCTTCAAAATGGCTACTGTGACACCAATCAATCAATCCGTCTCCTTATAGGTATTGGATATGGCATGATACTGAGGACTTTGACATTTACTTGAACTTTGTCATTTGTTAGGGATACAATGGGATTGGGATGCTTCTTAATAATGAACTTATGTTAAGTAAGCATTAACAAGTGTACAAGTGAGTATCAGGACATGACTTTACTTTGGGGTACACAAAAGTGGTATATCATGGATCATCAGGAATTGACATAAGTTCATAGTCTCTCATTCCTGACCTGATTACATGAATTTAAGGTTAATTACTAATGAGCTCATCATGTCTGTGGCCCCTTAAAGCAACACCAAAGAACTTTTCCTCTGTCGCACGTAGGCTATTTGTTTATCCAGAAATGGCTTTGCAAATAACGATGTCCATAGATAAGGTAGAAAATGTTCCATGATTTTATGAAAGTATGATGTATTGCGACATCATGCAAATCAAATTTGTAGTTTCTTATGTCTCATTCCATCGAACTACAAACCCGCTACCCAATCTGGCAAACTTACATAGTGCGGTTACAGCCGATAGAGGGCTGCGAAGCGAATGCATAAGTGCCGTTCACCCTGTTACGAGTTGATGAACCACGGAAACAATTTTGGAAACATTATTTTAAGGTACAAAAAACTTGTTGGTGTTGCTTTAACTAAAGTGTTTTAAATAAAAAAATTTGACTCAAGGGCCACATTGGGTTTTGAAAATTGGCCGGCGGGCCACACAACAACAAATAATGTGTGTGTGTGTATATATACTGTATATGTGTGTGTATATATATATATATATATATATATATATATATATATATTAATATTAGGGCTGGGCGATAAAACAATAGTGATATGTATCGTAATAGACATGTAATCGATATCAATAAAAATACGTTCGATAGAACATTCGATAATAAAAAGCAACACACACCTCCCGCCTTACGTTGTCCATAAATAAATAGGCTATATATCTTGCATTGTAGCTAGTATGTGCAATTCTACCAGAGTAGGCCTACCTCAACACAGACTCTCAATGAGCCCTTGCCCCGTGCACTCTCTCTCTCTCTCCCTCCCTCAACAGGCGCATCCCTCCTCATGTAATTCAAACATTCACAATCGTGCAAGAGGACTGGCTAAATTGTTATTAAATCCGGTTAGCATCATTAGCACGCTACATTCAGGCCCCGGCCGTGGCGCGCGACTGGCTAGGTCACCTGCACCGTACGCCGGCGACCCGGGTTCGATTCCCGCCCCGTGGTCCTTTCCGGATCCCCCTCCCAACTCTCTCTCCCACTAGCTTCCTGTCATTCTTCACTGTCCTGTCTCATTAAAGGCATAAAAAGGCCAAAAAAATAATAATAAAAAAAACTGTAGCATTCAAATTGAACGCTAAGTTCTAATGATCTCAATCCCAATGCAGATGGAAAAGTATTTTCCAAGACTCAAACGGGCCTGTCCCGAGGAGAAAAAGTATTCATTTGAAACTTTAACACACGTGGGGAAACAGTAGACTATGATAAACTAGCAAATTAAGCTACTTTGTTTACAATATTTCCAGGCTTCAACAAGTGCTGCTTTTCATTCAGACTTATGTACACATTTATTTATTTGAGTGTTTTTCATGATTGTGTTGCTATTTCTTTTCCCTGTTTGCTTTGATTGATACCTATAGGGCTGGGCGATATGGCTGAAAACTGTAAAAATGCGTATGTTGTGTCGTGCAAGTGGATCGGTACCGTAACGGCTCGTGTCTCGAGCAGGGCATCCCAGATGGCATCCGACACCTCTCCCACCACTCTAGCCACAGTGCAGTGGCCTACCCTGTAGCCAAAGGCTATCATCCGGAAGGAACTCCCATGTGCAAGATACCTGTGAGAAGCATTCAATTACATGTTATTTCAAATGCATTTTTAAAAAGACTAGAGAGACGAGACATCATTTCTGCACATTTTTTTTCTTTTTGCTTTTCACTGAGTAGTGGTCCTACTATGAAAACATGTATTGAACTGTCTTGCTCTATTTGCATTATCAACCAAAACAATATTGCCAATCAATTTATATGGGCTATTCATAGTCTAACCATAGTGTAATTACATTATTATGTTAATGAAGATTGAAATAGCCTACCGTAGACATATAGCCAGGCGCTGAGCGGGACAAATGGCCTGGCGAAATTGGGTGTTCTTCTTCGTTATCCGAGGTCCCACTCGAGCCAAGAGGTCATCAAATTGTCGCACAGACATCCGAAAGTACTGGTGAAACAGTACTTCATTCATGCGGATCTCCTGGATCAGGTGGTGGTATTCGCCCTGTTGCTGCCGGGTAAGACGGACTGGGTCAACCCAGTTGCTTTGGCGGCGTCTTCTCCTCCGCAAATACAGCGCAGCAACAACAACAATCCTCTGCCTTCTGTTCATGATTACTGAGCTATCACACAAAACCCCTGTACACCTATTTATACACCTGAGGAGTCCCTCCAAAATTCAAAATCCAAGCGGGAAGAATTTTGGTTGGTTTAGAGCATAGACTGTAAAAAATAGAGGCAAATCTCAAAAACATGACCTTGGTGACAACTTCAACCAACACAGATTTATGTTGGTTTTTAAGATAGCATTGCATATTTCATGACAATATGTTAAACTTGTTTGCATTGGTTAACTCATTGAGTGCCAAAAACGTAGTATTACGTTTTTAGCTTTTTTAAAAAAAATTACGAAACTAGACACTCTAACACACCTTATTTGTGATTTTGGGAACTCTGTGACGATCGAAAACTCATGAAAACGCACAATCTGGACATTTTATCATAACTTGGTTGCCGCTTTGGGTCGAATCAGTGACGCATGCACGTCAGCTCAAAACCAGGCCATTTTCGTGGGTCTATCACTAGGTGGCAGTCTCGCCAGGTCACTTCCCAGAAACTTTACAGGCAACACTTCATATTTCATGAAAGACGTTATATCTCCATTTCTAGAAAAAAAACAGCGATTTTGATGAAAACTAGCCACTGTTTAGCTTGGGATTTCTCAGGAACAGAGGCGTGTAGAAATACACGGTTTGCACCCACTGAGAGCTTAAAGTCTCACCTTTCAAACGAGCCATTGTATGTGTTCATAGCTATAACACAGAATATGCTGTGGCTCTACAAAAATCATCAATGGTCTAGATTGCTGGCACTCTAGGACAAAGCTTCCGAAAACAGCTTGGCATTCAATGAGTTAATATAGGCTACCTCTTATACCTCGGATGTTTTTGTGTGTGTAGCCTACGATTTTTGATAAAATAAAATGTTGAATTTGCTTGTAGCCCATTGGTTACATAGTAGGCTAGCCTATGTTTATGAGTTTAGCCGAAATACATGGCTAGCGGTGCCGGAATTGAATAGTTTAAACTACACGCCCACAAGCGGCAACTGATTTCAGCCAATACACGCCCACAAGCGGCGACTGCGAGATGGGCTAGGCGTCTGCAAGCGTCTACGCGCCGCAATAATGGACACGTACCGTTAGGCTGTACTCCATCATGTTTGTTCCAATCTAATAGACAGACAAGGGAGAAATAAAGGGGAAATACAAAAAACATTTCAAAGTCAAAGTCTGCTTTATTGTCAATTTCTTCACATGTCAAGACATACAAAGAGATCGAAATTGCGTTTCCCACTATCCCACAGTGGAGACAAGACATATTTTACCAATTAGGTCCACAGACAAACATAACATTCAAGTAAACAATATAAAAGGTAAAAATAAGAAGGCACATACAATGAAGAAAATAAGAGCAGCAAAATTTGAGTTGAAAATGTGCAATTGTGCATACAGTAGACAGTCAATATAATAGTGCAAAAGTCAGGCCAATAAATGGCTGAGGTAGTTCTGTTTGACCTAAGTATGCAAGTGGCATAGTGGTGCAAGTTATGTAAGAGCAGCAGAAGTGTTTTCAGGACAACAACAACAAGTTGCAAAGTGTGCAAGTGGAGTAGTGCAAGGCAGCCATTGTGGGTCCAAAGTCCAGGATGTTATGTAGCTGAGGGTGGAGGGGGGAGAGAGTTCAGCATCCTAACAGCCTGGTGTATGAAGCTGTTGGTGAGTCTGGTGGTGCGGGAGCACAGGCTTCTGTACCTCTTCCCAGAGGGCAGTTGATCAAACAAATTGTGAGCGGGGTGACTTGCATCACTCACAATTGTGGTCGCCTTTGGGCAGGGTGAGGTGGGAGGTGTAAATGTCCTTCAGGGAGGGGAGTGAAGCACCAATAATCCTTCCAGCTGTGTTCACTATGCGCTGCAGGGCTTTCCTGTTGTATTCAGTGCAGCTTCCGCCCCACGCAGCGATACAGCTGGAGAGGATGCTCTCAATGGTGCCTCGGTAGAATGTGGTCATGATGGCTGGTGGAGCACTTGCTCGCCTGAGTTTCCACAGGAAGTACAGGCGGCGCTGAGCTTTCTTCACCAGTGATGCAGTGTTGGTGGTCCAGGAGAGGTCTTCACTGATGTGCATCCCCAGGAATTTGGTGCTGCTCACTCTCTCCACCACAGCACCGTCGATGGTCAGTGGCAGGTGTTGGGTGTGACCTCCGGAAGTCAACAGCAATCTCCTTGGTCTTGCTGACGTTCAGCAGGAGGTTGTTGTCCTTGCACCACGTGGTCAGAAGGTCGACCTCCAACCTGTATTGAGTCTCGTCGCCCTTGGTGATGAGACCCACCAGAGTTGTGTCGTCAGCAAATTTCACTATGTGGTTGTTGCTGTAGGTTGCAGTGCAGTCATACGTCAGCAGGGTGAAGAGCAGCGGACTGAGCACGCAGCCTTGAGGGGCCCCCGTGTGATGCTGCTTGAGATATTATTGCCAACACGTACTACTTGAGGCCTCTGACAGAGGAAGTCCAGTAGCCAGTTGCAGAGGTAGGTACTGAGTCCCAGTTTGTTAAGTTTGCAGATGAGTTGTTGTGGTATTATGGTGTTGAATGCAGAACTGAAGTCTATAAACCGCAATCTCACATATGAGTCTCTTTTTTCCAGGTGGGTGAGGGCTGGGTGGAGGGCAGAGCAGATTGCATCCTCTGTGGACCGTTTGGCTCGGTATGCAAACTGGAAGGGGTCCAGGGTGGGGGGGAGAATGGATTTGATGTGTGACATGACAAGCCGCTCAAAAGCACTTCATGACGATGGGTGTCAGTGCCATGGGGCGGTAGTCATTGAAGCAGGATGGAGCAGTTTTCTTCGGCACAGGTATGATGGCGGCAGCTTTGAAACATCATGGGACGATGGCTTGCTTCAGGGAAGTGTTAAAGATGTCTGTGAAGACATCCTTAAGCTCCTCAGCGCAGTCCTTCAGCGCACGACCTGGGATGTTGTCTGGGCCTGCTGCCTTTCGGGTGTTGATAGCAGCAAGTGTCCTCTTCACGCTGTCGGCAGAGAGGCACAGGGGCTGCTCGTGTGGAGGGGGAGGGGTCTTCTGTGGGCAGGTGCTGTTTTGTGCTTCAAAGCGAGCAAAGAAGCGGTTCAGGTTGTTGAGCAGAGGGATGTTGCTCTCACAGCTCTGTGGCGCGGGCTTGTAGTCCGTGATGGCCTGAATACCCTGCCATAGGCTTTGTGCATTCTTGCTGTCTTTGAAGTGGGTGGTTATCTTGTGAGTGTATTCCTTTTTTGCTTCCTTGATGCCACGGGACAGGTTGGCTCTCGCTGTTCTCATGCCAGCTTCATCCCCAGCTCTGTAGGCTTTGTCTCTGGCCCTCAGCAGCCTGAGGACATCCCCCTGTCAGCCATGGCTTCCCCGTTAGCCCGAAAGTGATGATGTCTTTTGTGTGGGTCACATCATCAATGCACTTGGTGATGTAAGAGGTTACAGTGTCTGTATACTCCTCTATGTCTGTCTGGTTGTTGTAAGTGGCTGTCTGCTTAAACATTTCCCAGTCTGTTGTGTCAAAGCAGTCTTGAAGAGCATCGGAGGCTCCCTCAGGCCACACTTTTACCTGCTTGCGAACCGGTTTGTTTGCTTTCACTCTTTGTCTGTATGCGGGCATTAGCATAACAGTGATATGGTCAGAAAGTCCAATGTGGGGGAGAGGGGTGGCTTTGTATGCTCCTTTGTGTGTAGTGTAGACCAGGTCCAGGATGTTGTCTCCTCTTGTTGGAAAATCAACATGCTGGTGTAGCTTTGGAAGAACAGTTTTAAGATCTGCATGGTTAAAATCTCCAGCTAAGATGGTGAAACCGCCTGGGTGTGCCGCCTGTTGTTCACTGACAGCCTGGTACAGTTCACTAAGAGCCGGTTCCTATCGCTGTTATTGTTGGTGGCGGGATGTATACTGCGACTAGCAGAATCGCAGTAATTTCCCTTGGCAGGTAAAAAGGACGGCACTTTATGATCATAAACTCCGCCAGTGGTGAGCAGACTCACTGCCTTTATGACCATAAATGCCTTTCTGGCCTCCTCCACACTGTACTGCATTGTCTTCCTCCCGATCTTGAAAACCGGGGGTGGGAGAATTGAATGCACCTTGTTAGTATACAGCAGGGATGTTCAACTTCATTACCAATTGGGACAGGAAAACCACTGGGTCTTCGCTGGCCACCCAAGATAAAGTGTTGCTAAAATTACTTTTAATGAGTTCAGTCAAATATATTCACAAACAGACCTGTTTTTCTGACTTAAAAACAAGAAGCATTTTAATGCCTCAATCAAGTGATAGGCTAACTATCATTAACATCCGACTTCAGTCATATTTCATATTTGTAAAATAAACCACAGTGAAAAGTTACTGCTGACAACTTTATCTGACAACCCAGTATAAGATGTGCAAGTGACATTGTTTTACATAGTTTATTTGTTTATTTATTTATTTTTATTTTTTGAAGTCAATCACTGCTGTCGTTTTATTTTATTGATTTTATCGTAGACATGGAAGTCAGATTTGAAGACGGTTTGCGGCCAGGCCGCAGGTAAAGGGCCGCTAGTTGAATAGCCCAGTGTATGAGTAGACAGCTACAGACATAGTACGGTGTCATGGGTCAAATATATCGTGACGAGAGTTCATACGCTAATCGCCAATCATCATTCACATGTAAACTGAACAGCCAATCATCGGGCCCCACTGACGGCCATGTGCAAGGTGAAGTCAAAGATTCTATACTTTATCAACCGTCTCTTGTGAAGTTGTGTGCAGATTCCTCTCGCAGTATAAGTTTGTTGGTCAGTGAACAGAAATTAACAACAAACGGCGAAACACATGGACCGCGGAGAGGGGGTTTACTTCTATAGCCTACTGTTTGGTAAAGTTGAACACAGTCTACAATGAAAGCAACGAGAGGTATGAAATTATTTATTTAATTATTTTTAGACAACGTAGGCTACCGGTAAGTAAAGCGGGAGATGCGTGTTGCTTATGCAGCCGCGTAAGCCGCAAAGCACTAGCCTGGGTGTTCCCATGCTGCCTTGCGCGCGATTTGATTCACGCTGCTAAGGCAGCCTGGAGACCATGGAGCAAATTTGGGAACCAATCACAGAACAGGGGGGAAAGCAAGACGATGATGAGCGATGCACAGACGCATTTGATAGACATCCGTGGCACCCAATAAACGGATCTGGGCATTTTTTTCAAATACGAGAAAATGAACGTTTGGTTCCCAGACCACGTCTCATTGAGAAGTGGTGGCGCTAGCCAGGCTAGCAAAGCACTGCATGAGTCGCGGTTTTGGCTTTTCACACCGCGACACAGTATCGTGGATGTAAGTGTCGCGATTTCGGTTTCGAATCGCATATCGTTACAGCCCTAACTGTCGCTGCCGCCCACACCATTCATTTCTTAAGGTTACGATTGTGCAGTACATCTGGGATATTATGTGCTGTTAGCTGTAGCTTTACGTATTTGCCGTGATCAAATAAATATTTTTGGTCTCCTGGTGCCGTATTTTTGCATCCTTTACCCATCTAGCTACAACGTAGCCTAGCCTACTGCTAGCCTTGAAGAGAGTAAACTGGCAGTAGTGGTGTGCGATACTGTAAAATTTGGTTAGGGCCAGTATAGCCGATACCGATACCAATACCAATATTTGTAACTAAAAGCAGTTTATATACTTTTATGTAGGGGCCGAACAGTGTGTTATGATTTATGATGTGAATAAAGCATCAATATGCTAATGATTTTATGATTTCCACTGTTAATAATTTACAAACATTTCAGCAACGAAACATTGCAAAGCGGGCATGCAAGATGTGAAAGGAATGGTGTTTGCATGACTGTAGGCTAGCCCTTGGTGAAACGAACAATGCATTTTGAACAAATTGAGAGATATTGGAAATGAACTAAAATTAAAGTATCGATCCCATCACGCTGGTATCGATCTGATACCAATACCAATGTTGGTATCGATACTAGCGATATTTGGATCGATATGCCCACCCCTAACTGGCAGGGGAGGGCCAGACATAAAGGGACAAAATGAAGTTGTGGGTAATAAATAACGATCATATCCGACAACTGTTTTTTCCAAGATATCGCCAGAGAGGGTTCAAGCGGAGCTAGTACTCAAGGATCTTTGCTGTCTCTCTCATTCAAATACATTGTGTTCGACACAGACAGCAAGGACTGTGATTGGTTGACTGTGTAAATAGCCGACTCCTCCAAGCAGCCGAGTACCAACATGCTACTTCACTGACATAAGCTATGCGAATAAACTCAGACATCTTTTGGTTACAACGATGGGGTCGTCCGTTTGTAAAGTAAAGTTTGTCAGTAATGTTTTGATATCAGTTGACTTGACACATTGCCGGCATAAACCTTTCGAAGTTCTGCTTCTCCTGTATCTGGTAAGTGGGCGAACTCCATAGACTGTCGTGCTGAATTATGAATGTTATTTGGCCATTTCTTGCTTACTTGACATAAATCTGATGAGGTTATTTGCAAGGTGTCTAGCCAGTTTGTTATGTTAGCAAGCAAACTGCCCACAGAAGTAGCATAGCCTACTGCTTGCTTGCTTGCTGACAAATAGACACTTTATAATCGGTTAACTTCGTTTTTATAACCGAGATATGTCTGAGCTTATTTGCAAAGCTTATGTCAGGGAACAAGCATGTTGCTACTCCCCACAGTAGGCTGCTTGAACACAGGGCCAGTTGACGTTGTGGTAGAGGTCTGCGCGGGACAGATTCTTCAGTCCCGCTCCCGCGACATGCGGTCCCGCTCCCGCAATAATGTGCCATTTTTTTGTTCCGCTCCCGCCCGCAAAATATGCAGTAGAGATCTGCACGGGACATTTTAGTCCGCTCCCGCAATGTCCAGTCCCGCTCCTGCAAATTATTGTAATTTTTAATCATACTCCTGCCTGCATCTGTGATATTATGCCCCACTCCCGTCCGCGAATGCCCGTAAGACGGCAGGCGGAATGAAAGTTCACTTTCTTTCTCACGAGATGTCTATCCCATTGGCCTGGAAAAAACGTGCACGCACATAATTTCTTACCAATCCATGGTAACATATTTATTAGTAAGCCTGCAAGTGTTCAACCACACACAACAAAAAATAGGCCTAGGCCTTAGTAGACACCACCAAAGACAAACATTTGTTGGCCCAAATTCGAATAGGCTTAATTATCGTTTAACATAAAAACAGCCCTATGGCCAAGGAATATTTGTAAAATGGATCATTTTTATCTAGCGTAAAGAGAATAGGCCATTCAAACATTTGAAATGTGATTACAAAACACAAAACAGTAGCCTACCATATTACGAACAGCATAATAATATGCACAATAGGCCTAGTATGGCTAATAGCAACCAAAAACAAAAATGTATTCGATTAGGCTATCTCTGGTCACATAGGTTAGCCTTGAACATTCATAAAACATTGACACTAAAAAACAATTAGGGCTTCAAGCCTCAGTGCAAGTGAAAATACCCATATACCTTTTTTTTTTTTAAAGGGGAAAAACTCAGCAGGTCTAAATGAAAACGTCCCAGAAAATGTCAAAGAAACAGCTGCTGCTTAGAATAACCATGAAGGAAAAGCAGGTTGTTTACTGATGAAGGCTTCAGCATACTGCGTCTCTGCTCCAGTATGCGACCACAAATGCTGAAAGCCCGTTAGGACGGTGCGCTGGAGGCTGGGACACATAGTACATAGCGTGCCAGTTTGGAAATTCATAGTGATGTTTCTTCCACCACGGGAGGATATTGGTTTGGTGTGATTCGGATCCATCCAGTTTGACTTTCAAATAGTCCGCTATCTCGGAATCTAAAGACACATGCGAGTCAGAACCCGTAGCACCTACATCTTCCCATTCTTCGAAATCACGAAAAGTCACCTTTTTAGCTGGAGGTGGCTCCGAATTTTCCTCAGCTTGGACATCAAACCCCAAGTCCTCAATCATCTCTTTCACAGCTTCAGTCACACATTGTCCTTCATTTTCATCAATCATCTTAAGTTGACACAGTTTGGGAGTCAGGAATGTTGCTACTTTATAGAGCATGTTAATTCCATTTGGGGCAAGGCTACTTGGTGAAAACAGTTCGTCTAGGCGTTGTATGCTAGCAGATGCGATAACATTGAGTAGGGGGTCAGCCTTGGCCACTTCGCAATGCTCTCTTAACTTCACGGACCAAGGCAGAACAAGTGCCGCACTTAATGTCGTATTGTCCGACTCCAGGTCATTCGTTGCGTCTTTGAAGGGTTTGAGAAACGCCACCAGTGATCCAAGAGTGTGTTTATTGATGCAGCCTACTTTATCATATTATCCAGCAATATTGTTGTCACGTCATCATACTGCTCTGAGACAGAATCCAGCATGTCCACAGTCGAATTCCATCGTGTCTCCACTGACTGAGAGACTTCCCCAGCTTGACTTGTAGGCCAGAATGTTTAAAATAGCTGACCAGTTTCTTCACGTTAGTGATAAGCTGGGCCGCTTTGGGGACTTAACCCATCACAGCAGGCGAGAGAGCATGTGAGAGAACTGAATTCAGTACATGGGCACTACAGTTCAGCCTTGTAAATCCACGTAGGGAGGCCACCATGTTAGCTCCTATCCGTAACAAAGACAATTTTCTTCCCCAAAAGCGAGCAATCAATTCCAAAGACTCTTAAGTTCTGAAATAGTAAAGCCAGAATATTTTCGCCTGTCTTTGAAGTGCCTTCTTCAAATAGGGCAGAAAATAGCACTCTAGACTGTAAGACGTAGTCTGAATCGATGTAATGTATAGTGGCTGAGAAGAAAGAGGTTTTGCGATATGTTTCTGTCCAAATATCAGTTGTCACAGCACATCCATATTTCACAATTGTCTCAGTTATGTTATCGACAGTAGCTCTTCTAAATCTCTGTGCCCTGTCATCTACATGGCGTGACACAGTTGTTGGATGGGGCAGAATCTCTCTCACATCATATCTGCCTGTTGTGGCTGCCGTGTCAATTGAATGAATCCCTCACCAGCAATGCTGTCATATGGACGGAGGTCAGCAGAAACGAAGTCCACACATTTGTCTATTGTGTTCGCCTTTAGCGCATTTGACACTTTCGCAGTGTTTCCCCTGAACTCTAACAGTCTTTGTCCTTTCAAGACTGTACATACATGACGCTTCAGGCCTGATGTTCCTGATTTGTGTCTGTTGTATGTTTTGGCATATATCGCAACAGGCGAAAGGTAGTTGATTCCCCTCGCCATCGTGCACAATCGAAAAAGACTGCCAAATGTCTGATTTCAAGTTTCGTGATTTTGTTGTTGTAAATGTACCTTTCTTCAGAGCAGTACTTACATCGGAAGCACTTAGGCCTACATCTGAAGCGCTAGATGTACTCTGTTCATCTGCCATGCTGTCTATTGAAAGCTTTCGACACTTGAACACTTGAAAGGTCTACACATGTGAGCAAGTTTAGGCTGCTTAAAACGTTTTTATTGCTCACCAAACAGAATCTCCATCACAACAAGTTAATTAGTTAAATATTTGCATATCGTATTTTACACCGATATTTAATTTGCGGAAGTGCAGGTATCCTGCCTGCCCTCCCGCACCAGGAAGTGCATCTCTATCATCACGCACGCAGCGTCTGGGTACAGCACCATGAAGTCCTGCGGAATCTTAAAAAAAAAATAATAGTACAATTTAAAAGTAAACACTTTAAAAAAAAGTGGGTAAGACTACATTAAGGACAATAGCAATAATACACAATGTCAATTCAATCAATAGCCTAATGAAAATAAACAATACTATGATGTACAAACCATAACACATAAGAAACGCTTAAAGGTATAAAGGTATGCATGTTGAACAGCCTTTAGACCCCTCTTGAAAGAGCCAAATTTCATTTATCCTGAATAGTTGCATTGTATTTATTACATACCATCCCTGGAGTTGTCAAGTGGGGAAACTCGTTGAGCACCTCTGGAATGGTTTTTCCTGTGTCTGCCCTCATTGACTGTGCCCCGTACTGTGCTGTATCGTGCATATGTTGCTCCACCTGGCTGCTTGGCTGACTGTTATGTTTCAGCCACTGTTTCATTTCCTCTGCCCGCTCCTGAGATATGGAGGGTTCTTTGAAAACACAGTGGGAGTTTACGATGAGATTCACAGGGAGTGCATAGTGACTCACAGTTAAAACAGTGACAAAGTATGACAAGTTCAGTCAGGAAACTCTTGTGTGTGACACAGTTAACTAGTATAAGTTACAACCAATCAGCATTAGCTCAGCCTTTGCTTAAGACTCTCTAGGTAGACTCATGCAGCTCCTGTGTCATAACAGCAATTTATTCAGTTTCCTGTCTGAAATTCAGTGAATGTAAGCACAATTACCTGGCATGAATTCCTGTTGCGTAACAGTGTTCGCATTTACGGGACCTCTCCGCCAGCTTCTTAACCTTTTTCTTATATTTCGCAGACGCTCTTCCATAAAGCCTGTTGCTGGGCGGTGCTCCGCTGCGCGTCGGGGTCCGGTTCGCCCTGTCGGGACTTATTTTCCCAATAATTATCGGCGTTCTATACATTATCCCTTACTTATTTGGCTAGCGCGCTAACGCCGGCCAAAACATGAACTCTGGGAGTGACTAGAGAAAGTTGGGACTGAAACGTAGCCAAAAGTGTTATGACACGACCGGCAGGTTAGCTCAGCCAAGACAGTTAGATAATAGTGCTTGCTACACACGACAAAAAAAAGAACAGATAGAGCGGGATCTGCTTTGGGTAGTGGGAACGATCAAAAGCCAACATACAGGGAAACCGGGGTAAAAAAAAAAACAGATAGCGAGATCTGCTTTGGGAACGATTATAAGCCAACATACATGGAAGCGACTTCAGTCCGATACCCCTGAGACATTATTATATGGGAGGATTCCATGCTGATCTGAAACCGACATCTGGCAGATTTATGTGTGCTGTCTGGGAAGCAGTTTAACTGTGGGTGTTGTGCTTGATGGTTCGAGGACTAAGATGTTTTTATTAGTCCAAAACGGGGCTCACCATCCGTATCATATGCCAAGAAAACAGTCATACCTGGTCTGTACTCCGACCCATTCAAAATGACCCAAGATGGAACAAAAGCTTCAGTGTATAGGGGTAAGCCTATAGGTACCTTCTGAGCCTACGTCATTACGTTCACTGGAGGCAAAACAAACCATCACCTCAGCTGGGAAGCTAAACGAACAGTCATATTCGGGAGGCTAAAGGTTATCATGGTCTCATCTTGCTGTGCTGTCGGGTGCCAGAACCGAAAAAGTCATCGGTTAAATTTGAAATAAGTAGGCCTAGGCTACAGTTTTCAGTGAGAACGTAGTTGTTCGTTTGACTCACGATAACCCAAGCCTTGTATCGGAACCTCACATATTAGCCTACCAATCGTCCTGTATTTCCAACCTCTTTACATGTAGGCCTATGTCACTTATTCATTTCTATATAAACCAAGACTGCAGTTCCTAAAAAGCATAAAGCGCCCACACCATAAGTGTATCTAAATAAGCTATGTAGCCTACCAAAATTTTAATTTTACTGTGACTCTAAGAGCTAAACCAAATCCTTGATTACTAGCTACTACTGTGTAAGGCCCAGCACTAACTCCGAGCGTGGTAAACAAAATTGGATATTTCAGGCAGTAAAAGCCCCGGTAAGAAACAAACTAGATTTTGTTCAAATCTAGACACCTATGGCTACTGAAAAATGTGAGGTTCATTTATCAAAATGTTATTTTGAAGTATTAAAAAAACATTGTTGTTTTAGAATTTTCAAACGAAATGGTTGGTAATTAGCACGTTTGCAATACATCTTTGCCTTGTGACATGGCGCTGGCTCGGTAAAATGTCGGTTCGGCAAACACAAAACTCAAACGTCATTGTAGGCCTATTGTAAGTCTTGGACATGACCATTTAGGGAGATAGTTATATGCATTCAATGATTTATACACCTCAGCTTCTCCTTACTGTAGACACTTTTTTTTTCAATAATGTCCGGCCATTCAACTGATGGCAAACCTGTCTTTCCCATCACTGGCCGGTATGGGTCTGTCAGGATGGTCCCATCTGATAATGTAGCCTTAGTTTTTCAAATAATCCTCCCGATCCATTACACTGAGTGTATGTACGTATTGTGTTATATCGTTACACATTTTAGCAAAGATTTTAGATTACGGTCTGATTTTAGCCGCCTCACTAGTACTATTCAAATAGCCGCCTCACTATCCAAACGATTGTTTCTGCCTCCAGTGACGTCACGCCCACCCGAATGTTTATGTTTTCACCACCGTTGCGAAGGGGTCTATATCCAGTGTTGCCAACTATTTCAAATGGAAAGTAGCTAAAGCCTAACCTGACCCTAGCCAGATGAATTTCGTTCCGCTTAGCTCCGCCTAGCTTCACTCACATCCATCTGGGACCTCTTCCATTGAGAGTGATTTCTGCAACCGACTTTATGGTTCAGCCAATCAGTACACAGGGCGGGAGTTTCATAGATGTGACATAGCGTAGAAGCGACTGTGAGACTGTTATTAGCGTCACGGGTTGGCTTCGATGTGAGTGGTTGAAGTAGCACATCAATAGATGACGGACAAGTGGCTTATTCAATCATAGGCTAGGGTCAGGTTAGCTAAAGCCAGCAAAAGTCGCTAAATGTCGCTAGATGACGTCACACACTAATTTACATATCAATTACGTAGGGTAATTGATACACTTTACACTTCTGTACATCTTGTCATAGTATACACCAGAATGAGCATTAAGTGGCAAAAAGCAGTCATTTCCAACCTATTCCCAACTGCTGCATTTGCTTTGCACAGCTTGAAGTCTGATTATAACTTCACCATAGGCTACACACAATTTAACCTTACAACAATGACTATATTTTGGATTTATTTAGTTAATGTCACTCGGACAGACCGACAGAATTTTTTTTTCCCTCAGCCGACAGTCTGTCCTGCATTGACAACATTGAGGCTACATAGCCTAAACGAATGCTTCAGGTTTTTCTAACTTGTATGCTCGATTTTAAACTATCTGCTTGTGAATGAAGTTGTAGCCTGCTTTCCTTTGTTGAATGGTGCTGGAAAGCGTGTCCCTGTTTCCGTCTCGTTGACTCTGGTTGTAATCTCACCCGAAGTTGCTGCACCTTCCAATAACGTTGTCGGAGCTGTTAGATCTATAGAATATCTACTTCCGTGGGTAACATGGGCTGATACTACATAGGCCAGTCATTACTTTTATAATCATGGGGCAACGCTTTGGGCGAACTCGATGTAGGCTAATTCACAAACAAAACAGGCATGAGACTCTTATACAGCACAGTCGAACTCACTACTCACTCAGAAGAGTAAAAAGGGACATGCCATCACACCAGAGTCTCCAAGAACGCCAGAAAAAGTAGCTAGATTTGTCGCTAGTCGCTTTTTACAAAAAAAGTTGCTTGGGGGGTCTGAAATATGGCGACAAAGTCGCTAAGTTGGCAACACTGCCTATATCACTTTGAATTTGTCTGATCCCCTCTAAATTTGCCAGGACTGTGCCATTTCCAGGACCAACCTCGACATTGTTTTGTAAAACAGCCAGAGAGGAAGTTGAAGCACTGCAGCATCTGGTGACGAAATGCTATTGTCTTGCAAATGTTACGAAAGTTGCATGTTACATGGCTGACCCTTTTAACTCATTGAGTGCCAAAAACGTAATATTAAATTTTTCCTTCCCATGCGTTGAGTGCCAAAAACGTAATATTACGTTTTTAGTTTTTTTTTTTTTATTACGAAACTAGACACTCTTAACACACCTTATGTGATTTTGGGAACTCTGTGATGAATGGAAATGAAATATATGACGATCGAAAACTCATGAAAACGCATCTGGACATTTTATCATAACTGGAACAGAGGCGTGTAGAAAAACACAGTTTGCACCCACTGAGAGCTTAGTCTCACCTTTCAAACGAGCCATTGTATGTGTTCATAGCTATAACACAGAATATGCTGTGGTTGTACAAAAATCATCAACAATGGTCTAGATTGCTGGCACTCTAGGACAAAGCTTCCGAAAACAGCTTGACATTCAATGAGTTCAAGAATGTTTTGCCTCAAAACGCATTGTCCAAAACTGTATCAAAGGTCCCAGTTTTTCTATCGCCCTTGGATATTGAACCATGAGGTGGTGTTTTGGCCTTAGATGTAAATGTGGGTACACTTCCAGGAACAGCATGTGATGTTCCTCTATAAGTTTCCCCAGGTATGCTGGGTAAGGGAAACACAAACTCCATGCTCAAAAGCAACAAGAGCAGAAGTTGCCACTCCTTGTTGTTAGCAGGAATCAGATCTCCAATCATGACCGGCAGCAACCTTAACAAACACCGCGTCTGGGCAAAGCACCGTCAACATTTTTTAGGTCTTGTTTGCTAATCACAGATGTCTTGTTCGCCTATCAGAAAATCCATAATCAAAGCTAGTGATCTTGTCTAGCATCAGATGTTTTTGCTCAATCAGAGAGGTCAAGACCAGCTTAAGTTCATATGGTCCCACACCTTCTAATATATCATGCATTTTTTTTGGCGCCACATTGCCAGTGACATGGTAGTATGATAACTGGTTTAAAAAAAAACTGTCTCGTTTTAATCCTGTTTGTTTTGCAATTACCAATTGCAAGATCTGCCCGATGACTCTCATTGTTCCTTAACAAAGAAGGATCTTCTAATGGAAGAGTTCTTAAAACATCTCTGTTCACTCTACACCAGCGACAGACATGATGGCCTGAAAAGCTCTCAATGTACCCCAGAATCGAATTCAGACCCAAGTTGTCCCCTAACACCTGACCAATTGTGAATTTGACAACACTTAATTGTGATATCAGTGTTCTCAAGACTCTTCAGCTCCTGAACAATTGGCATCAGCACAGCATCTAGACCATAGGTCTTAGCATCATCTGCCTTGTACACAGCTAATAGAAAGTGGGACCGTAAACTGGACAGCAACTGGGGTGGTATGCTTTTTATTGTGAAGTAGAGAAAGCCCAATTTATGGGTTCCTGTCTTAGAGCCAAGAGGGTTCACAGTTTCACAGTCATCATTGTATATCAAAAGTGACACTTCCCTGAGTAAGAGTGGGTGTGCTCGACAAAACTCTCCATCAAAGAAGTCCTGCAGAGCATCACCCCTCCTCTGCTGCCATGACAGCATGGCCTGTAATATGCTTGGCATTTCTAGGACCTTGGTTTTCGAGTGGTCTCAAAGGAATTCGCTGAAAGGTGTTGTTTACAGCAACCTGTGTAACACTCCCAGTGCCTGAGTCCCTCTGTTGTACATAGAACAGTCCAGGCAGGATTACCTCTATAGGCTGAATAAACGAGTTGGAAAAATACTTTGTCTGCTTATAGTTAGTTTCAAGGCTATTGAAACGCTTGGAGCATGATAAAAACTCTTGTTTCAGACTCTCTACCTCTGGAGCTTTACCCAATGTTTCCAACAGAGCCACAGTCTTGGATTCAAATCTGTGAGCAATGTCACCAATGAGCTCACTGGTCTGAGAAATGGCGAAATTCAGGGAGGAAAAGGTAACATTTGAACTTGATTTCAAATTGGCCAGGAATAGAGCTTCCGTCTCACTGATGCCGTCTTGTTCAACATCATCAACCCTGTGTTGACCCCTCTTAAGTAAGTAAGTATATATACTCTTTTGAGGGAGTCTTTTCCGTGAGGGAAATTTGGTCTCTGCATTTATCCCAATCCGTGAATTAGTGAAACACACTCAGCACACAGTGAAGTGAAGCACACAATAATCCCAGCGCAGTGAGCTGCCTGCAACAACAGCGGCGCTCGGGGAGCAGTGAGGGGTTAGGTGCCTTGCTCAAGGGCACTTCAGCCGTGCCTACTGGTCAGTGTTTGAACCGGCAACCCTCCGGTTACAAGTCCGAAGCGCTAACCAGTAGGCCACGGCTGCCCTTAACTGCATTAAGTCATTAAGTCTTCAGTCTACAAGTGGTCATCATGTGGCCAGGGGCGGGGCCACAGGGGCCCGGGCCCCATCTGAAATCTCATTGGCCCCTGTACCGTCAATCATCAATAAGTGTCAAACTTGTTGAGAGCGACGATCAGAGATGCAATTCCATTCCCAAACAACTGGTGGCAGTAATGCACCTACGAAGCTTGAAAGCTTTAGCACACAGTGAACTGTAAAGGAAAGAATACATTTGGCTAACCAGAAATGTCTCTGCTAATGTGAAGAAACGATACATTTGGCCAACGGAATAACGAAAGTATCAGCTAATTCTAACGTGAAGAACCGAAGGCAGCGTTTCATCCTCCACAGAAGTTTCTTGGTGAGTCACAAATCTCTATGTTGGTTATCATCATTATGTGAAAGGGACGTTTATTTAATATGTTAAGTTTGTCAATTAAATTACGAAGCAGCAGCAAGCTTGCAGTGAACTGTTAACTGACTTAGTCAGTGAACTGTTAACATTAACTTAACGTTAGGTTACTTGAGTTGAGGTTTGATTGATATTCATTGTTAGCATGCTGATAGATTTTATGTATGGAAAGGTAATGTATGAAGTGTTTGAAATGGTGTTATATGAAATGCAGAGAAATGGACATCCTGTTTGTTTGGGATCCGAAATTAATAATATTAGGCCTACATGCGCTAGCTGCGCCTTACCAAATGTAAATAGCCTAACGTTCGATTTTTTTTTGCTTGAGGAAAAAGTTGGCAGCTGCTAACTGAACATGAGAATACATGCCTAATAGCTAACACTACGTTTTTGTAGTTAATGTGAGCTATCATTGCAAAGTTATTAACCACTATTATGAGTTTATTTGATTCATGGGCTTCGCATGAATTCTGTCTCAAAGTGTTAGGACAAAGAGAGTTTCATTTAGCCTAGAAATCTAGACGCACCCTAGCGGCGGCAAATTAATTTGCTCAGCCTGTACGTCTAGTATCGAACCATAGGGATTTCTATTGGCTTAGCACCGTGGATGTTCTCCAATCACAGCGCTCTATTTTGTTAGAGAGTCTTAAGGCGGGCTTAACAGGATAACGACAGTCCTGCGACTGTGAACAACAAGGAAGAGCGGTTTGAATCGGCGTTGGCGTCAACTTTGGAGGAGTTGGACTTGTGCTTTTCTTTGAAAGTTGAGCAACACAATGCACTTAAGTCATTACTTTCGAAGAAGGATGTATTTGCCGTTTTGCCGACCGGATACGGATATGATCGTAGCGCTGTCCTATTGCATGCCTAGGCAGTTTGAAAGACAATTCTCCGCCCGCCCCTTGGATTAAGCGAGGTGAATGGTTCGATGCCAGACTATACATGTCAATGATATAGGATGGCCCCGACAGGCTAAGTTTCATTGAGATAAAGTGGTTAAATGTTCTACTCTATTCACTCAAGCTTAAAAAAAAATGATAACTGGTTTTACAGTTGCCAGATGACATGCTGAATACAAGCATGGATTTTGTGACACCTACAGACTGGGATGGCGCAGGAGCTGGTGACTTCAACCCACAGTCTTCAGAACCACCAGTCACCAAGCATAGCTGCTCCTAATGGTATGATGCTATTTCCTATTGCCACTACAGTGAGCATATTTTGTCATTCATTTTAGAAACGCCAGGTTGACAGTGGGTTATGAAAGTTAATAACAATTAAGTTACTCAAACTTGTTTCATTTTCTTCTCTCCAGACATTTCCCATTCTAGAGCAGATGATTCTGTGCAACCTCTCCTAAACTGGTATTCCACAAGATGCAGCACGGACATAGGAAGAGGCCACTCAATGACTTCTGATACAAAGACTTCAAATGGTAGGAATATTCCATCTTTAGTGTTTTGCTACCCCTTCTGTAATTTTTTCGCTTTCAAATGACCCATTGTCAGTCTTCAAATCAGAATCAGGCTTTTCTAACTGGAAGCAAGACGGTGGCTTCAAAGACCATTCCAAATCAGACCATTGTAAAATTAGTTGTTGAAAAAATTGTGTAAATATGATGTAGTTGTTGCTCACATGCTGTGTGTGTGTGTGTTTGTTTTAATGTATGCAAACTGGCAGTGAAAGTGGTTTCTCTTATCAACAAAAGGGGAAAGAGTTAAAGTAAAACTTGTTTAATTGAACGAAAGATGTGTGTATGATGATGTATGATTTCTGTTTAAAATATCAATGTATTTCCACTGAAGTGTCTATTATATTTTAGTTTTATATTGTGTTCAATGCACATTATAAATAAATAGGAAAATTGTTAAGAATTGTATTGGCTTTTTTGTTTGTTAGCATTTAGCATTCAAGTATTTGAACAAGGTAAGACTGGTGAAATGTATGCACCTTACTGCTGTGGTGTAGTCTAGTTAGCTGTAGTGGGTATACTGTGATCAACCCCAAATATTAATACCTATCCTTGTCTGTTTTAAGTGGGTATACTGAGATGGTGATGTTTTTTAAGTTGGTATACCAGAGACTTTCTAATGAGGAGACACAGCAGTCAAAAAATCCTCCATAGAAATGCATGGGGCTAGTTTGTAACGCCGTTGTCTACACATATCCCACCCCTTCCTTGGCAAACCGTCGACATGTGAATACATTGAGCCAATCATGTGGTGTGATGTGAATACATTGAACCAATCATATGGTGTGTTGTGAAGACATCGTGCAAATCATGTGTTGTGAACTCGCCACTGGAGCAAGATTGGTGTCGTGAAGATGAGTGCTCAAAAAGCATTGCAATATGGCCGTCGAGTGGAGGGACTTGTCTAAAAGGACTTTGGGTATACTGCGTATAGTCCTGCATATCACGTAGACTACGTGCCTCTGCCTTACTGAACAAGGAATTTTCTGTGTATGGATGTTGACTGGTTCTTGGCCCCTCAGTGTATGATGTGGCCCGTCTCAGAAAAATCCTAGAACCGCCACTACATGTGGCGATCAAACCTGACCCCCTATAATAAAATAATATAATGAAAACATGGCGGCTACATACGGGAGATGGTCAGTGTCTATAAATAACAGCCAAGGTAGCGCTGTCTCCGCCTCTCTCGTTTCCCGCTACCGGTGTTTCGTCTGCTGCGTGTTTGGTGTTTCCCTGCGTAGGCTGAACGTGACGACAGGTGAGAGCGGCCTGGTTTGGTCCGACAGGTAGAGTGTTTTGCCTTGTGAGAGCGGCCTGGTTTGGTCCGACAGGTAGAGTGTTTTGCCTTGTGAGAGCGGCCTGGTTTGGTCCGACAGGTAGAGTGTTTTGCCTTGTGAGAGCGGCCTGGTTTGGTCCGACAGGTAGAGTGTTTTGCCTTGTGAGAGCGGCCTGGTTTGGTCCTTGTCTCGGACGCTCCGTGAGTATTGCCTAGCCTCAAAGAACTGTCTTTCCATTGTTCGGCAGGTTGATAACTCCACCGAGTTGTTCAGAGTTTTGTGCGTGTTTGGTCTAGCCCAAACCGAGCTCCGTGATCGCTTTGCAATAACGAACTGTTTTATCATTGTTCAGCAAGCGATCACGGCAGCAAATTTGTTGTTCCTGGCCTGTCGGCCTGTCTTGCCCCATTCGTTCCGTGATCTTGCGCTGTAACTGTCTTATCATTGTTTGCAGGAGTCACGCAACGTGGGTAAGCTAGTAGTTTTGTGCAAGTTGTTTGGTCCTTTGGTGTGCACTCCACGCTCTGTGATCTTCTTGCATTAGAACTGTTTTACCATTGTTCGCAGGAGACACGCGACAGTAGCTTGCACTAGGTTGTAGCAGCTGGCCCACTTCTCTGTGTTGTTCCGTGCTCTTTAAAAGCGCTCTTGTTGTTTAGTCGTGAGTGGCGCGACTTTAAGTTGAACATAGATTACATAGGCTATTGGGGAGGGTTTCCTTAGGGGTTTTCCTGGGGATTATTATTTTGTCTTTTGGGGATATTTTTATTTCTACATTTTCCTTTCCTCCGGCGCCGGCCTGCCTTTATTGTAATCTAATCTAAACTGTAAACTGAAAGCAATCATGTTTGTGCTCTAGTTTTGGAGAGCTGTTCTTTTTGTTACGTGATTTTGCTATTTAATGTTATTTTGTTTATTGGTTTATCCACACAGGGAGCTTTGAAGCAGTCGGTTTCGTTGTAGTAAGCCAATTAGTTATAGCCTAAATAAAAGGTCTTGTTTGTGCTGCACTTGAGTAGCTTATAATAGCAGCATAATTTGTTTAACCTGCTACTGTATACTGTTTTGAATTTATTGTGGCCTGAAGAGGTCTTTTTTTTGACTGAAGATACTTTTTCCCCCTCGTTTTTGGACCTTTTTGCGTCTTGCCTTTTTGCGTTTTTTGTCGAGGCTACCGCCTACTGCCTCCTAGTGGCCTGACCTAAAAATAGGCTGAATGGACTGCTACTGCTGTTGTGGTTGTTTGTTTGCTTGTGTGGTGTTCATGTGTGTGTCCTGAACAATATATTCCTTTTTGAACACACCTGTTTGCATTTCTTGAAGTCTTTTAGTTAGAGTTAAAACCATTTAATGTTTTGTGGTGCTTTATAAAGCCGTTTCGTTATTATTTCTTAACTTTAGTTTATCTTCCCTCTGTCTGAGTGGTGGTGGATAAATCCATCTGGCGCCCAACCGTTACGCTACCCCACTACCGCCACAATCAGTGTTAGCAGGAACTTCAGAGGGGTCACAGAAACCATGGTCATCCTGATGCTGCAGTAGGTGTCTCCTATAGGACCTGATTAATGAGAATGTTCTCCCACAACCATTTTTCGCAACATTGAAAATATGTCGCTGATCCGGTTATGTTGTGGACACCCCGTAAATGAACTATTAAGTTCTTTGTATGTCCAGCAATAGGCTGCTTCCATCGAAAGCAAATGTATTCCATATCCTTAATGCAATAGGCCTACATGAGTAAAATGGGTGTGATGTATGAGTTTATTATTTCTAAATATGTAAATAGTTTGTCTGTATTTATGTATTTAATATTTTTAGATGTATCTATTTGTTATTCAGCAATATGCATGTGTTTAGTATTTATGTCCAAATATGTGTATGAACTACAATGAATTGATCAATTAAATAAAGCCTTTTTTCATCTGTTCCTGTAATCAGTTTCTAGTACTTACAAGTTATTTGTAGTGTTTTTGAAACTTAAGCCTGAGGCCTATCTTTGGGATAAGTGAGCGTATTGTCTCCTCATCTAAAAGAAAAAAGCTCTCCTCGTCTATCTCCTGATCTGTAACACAAAATAGTCACAAATGCAAAGAAATGTGTTAGTTACTTTCTTCCACAGTAATACCAAATCATAGTTATTGTAATCCCACTTGACCCCCCCCCCTTTAGTGTTTGTTTACACCCTTGATTAGTCCACATATCACCCTGGCTTTATGTTGAAATTATATGGTGATGCCTCTAACTATGTTGCTATGTTGTGAATCTATGGATACAATGGTTAGCAAGTAACTAAGTAAGTGTGCATCCATTACACTGATGTTGTATGTCTATTGTTACTTAGGTGTGTGAAGTATGTTCTTCACACACTCACTTCAAAGTTGATGAAGGTGCAGTTTTAATCACACTAGCAAAATGTTCTTACCCTTAATACTGTCTACTAGATCTCCCAAATGCCATTCGTTCAATTTCTCAATTACAAAGCAGTCCATTAGTCATTCAAGGAAGTTGTTCTGGAAAACAAACAAATTCAGTCTACACAGTTATTCTTGCACATGTAATATACAACCGCAAATCAGAAAAAGTTGGGACGTTGTGTAAAATGCAAGTAAGAATAGAATGTGATAATATACAAATCTCATAAACCCAGAAAATTAACATTTTGACTTAGGAGACGATTGTCGCTAGAGATGAGCATGACATTTTGTCCCATTCCTGCCCGATATCAGTTGCTCAACAGTATGGGGTATTCTTAATCCTATATTTCATCCCATGATGCATCTAATATGACAGGTCTGGACTGCAGACAGGCCATTCTAGCACCTGGAGTTAATTTATGGAGAAATACTGTTTAAATATGATAACTGTGTGTTAATTTTTCTATGTCTTTATAGTCTAAGGAACTGTATTCTATATATTCTGAGATTTTCTAAAAAAATTGGTTAGAGATAAAAGAAAATACCTGCAATTTGTTTGAATATTTATTAGTAATCAATATTTATTTATTTTTCCCGAAATGTACAAAGGAACCAATGTGCATAGATGGACCATAGACTATAAAATATGCACAGTGCTAGACAGGAAATAATCGGTTTATCCAATGATCTTACTTCCTCACTCGTGATGATAACAAATGACTGCTTCTATGTCTATGGTGATAATGTCTTGTGAATGTTAATTTTTTACATTAGACGCTTGCCTTATCCTGGCGGTGTAGATGTAATCAATAATGTTTAGCAAGTGTCCTCAAACACGGCACACGGAAGAGAAAAGAAAAAAAGACTGGAGGAGAGAACGTCCAAATAAAAGAAAATGGATACATGTTTTATGTCAAGAACTACAGATGTCAATATGACTGTGACTGAATAGGCCTACTAACTGCAGCTAAGCTAACGTGATAGCAAGTAGCTGCGTAGCTGTGCCATGTTCACTAACTTCAGCTAAGCTAATGTGATGGCACAGCTACGCAGCTACATGCTATGTTCACCGTAAATTCGTCCCGCTCATCGTTCTCAATCATCAATCGAACCTATATGGGCAATGGACATAGTGTGGACATATGTTATGCTCTTCGTGAAGCTGATTCAATCAAATTAATCTGTAAGGGTGAGTCCTGCTAATCAAAATCGTATGTAGCCGTTGCAAGTAACGTTAAGCTCAGCTAGCGTTCAGCTAAATGGCAACGTCAAGGTTAAAGTTATATGGAAAGATCGGCACTGGGATTTGGATAATATGTCAGTTTTATTTATTTATTTATTAGTGCTGTCAGTTAAACGCGTTATCAACGGCGTTAACGTAAACCTATTTTAACGGCGTCAATTTTTTTATCGCGAGAGTAACGTTCTTTTTGGTGTAACAAACTTTGTAGTTTTTTCACAAACTGTTGCAACAACTAGTAACGTTACTGAAGATACTAGCTAGACCGTGCTGCATGTACACGCCCCTTTTTAGGGGAAAGGGAGCTGTTTGGATAATGGAAACCTATGCTGCATAGAAGTGGGAAGCGAAAAGGGGTTATACTTACTAAATCTGGAAACAAACATGAATAAAAGGCACAAAATAAGGTTGGTGTAAGAGTTATCTGTGTGTTTATGGGATTAATGTGACCATTATGTTACTATTTTTTGCTCTTTCCAGTTTAGCCTACTAACAGGAGTGTCACGAATGTAGGCACAGTCAAACCCGTGCCCGTGGCTGACTATAACTAAGTTCGGCAAGCTTAACTTTACATGTCATAACATCAACTAAACTTAAGTCACACATTCATTTTATCACTTGTAATATGAACGTAGCCTTTTTCCTACAACTAGGTGAGATAATTGGCTATGCCTGTTATACTGAAGTTCCACAGTTAGCTAGCTAGCAAGCTAACCGTTTTACATGGGATATGGTAAGTGTAGCTATACATGCTGAATGGGTTGTAATGTTGCCTACATCGTTTCGACATGAGTAAGTTACATACACATAATTCTTTATAACTGCCGTGTTAGTAAAATTATTGAATGGCCTGCAAATTAATAACTAGATGTAACGTCAAGGTGTGATTAGGCTATCTGTCTTTCCCATTAGAATCAATGATATATATGTATGTTAACTTGTTTTCCGCTAAAATGGGGCGTGATGCAGATTAAATGTAGCCTATATGATGATGCGCCTTTAGTAGGCTACGTAAAGGCATGCTGCACACACTTGTTTGGGCTTATGAGCCGGCCAAAGAGTAGATTCGTACAATAAACACCAATGCAGTTCTGAACTCCCAGTCAGCTGAATGGTGTTTCAAATTGCTGTGGACACCGATGCCGACATGAGTGCGATGCACTCTGCTTTCGACATTCATGAACTGTACATTAGATTCCATTCTTTTCAATACAACTCTGCACACCAGCATCGCACTTTGCCGCCGTGTAAATCATGATTCAGTTATATTTGGTCGACGCCGCTCCATAAAATCCATTGTTCATCCAGTGTTTGCGTGTTAAAAACTTCGGCGCTGATGTGTGTGGCAAGTGACAGTGCACCATAGACTGTAGGCCTATAAAATGGCAGTGCACTAATGTCGAAAAGTTCCTTATTTTCAACTGAACTCAAAGATAATGAATATAGTATTTTAAGTTTGTTATGCCCTTAATAAGCTATATTTCTGAAGAATATATTGTGTTGCCTCAGGTCTGCACATCTTTTGAAATTTGATTTGAAATAATCAAATAGACCTACGTCTTAAAGTTAAGTTAATGAAGTAACTTGCTTTGCTTTCATTTGAATCCTAATCAAGATACACAATAATTGCTTTATATTGTTAACATGGACTCCTGGAAAGTTCAGAAACGCAAAATAATAGAATTTGAATCATGCGATAAAATATGTGATTAGTGATGATGCTCCGAGAGCAGACCAGAAGTGGCCAGCCAATAGCCTAACAGCTGCTGGTTTACCATAACCCAGCTGCTGGGTTAGGTTAAACAACCCAACAAAATGACCTAACAGTCTCAACCCAGCATTTTTTAGAGTGCATCCTTCTGAATACTGTCAAGTAATTGAGTGAAAGTTGAACACAAGCAAAATTGTGCCATAATGCCAAAGCCATTCGATTGTTAATGATTATAGTGCACCCTCTGTATGAAAGTTAACATTTATCTTATCCAAAACCCCTTCCCAGTCTTTGTCAATAAACATGTCATCACCCAAAAAAACACCCATAGGTTAACCCTCTTTATTCCATAGCAACCCACCAGGCAGATAAGAACACCTTCCTTCCGACTCCCTTAGCCAAAGGGCTTCCCTTTTTATCGGGGCAGAAGACAGAAGTTGAAAATCTAAATTTACAATGTATAGTGTCTCACAATGTATCTTTGTTATTAATAAAAACCATCTGCATAGGCAGATGGCCTATCTGCATAGGCTTACACAGGCTCATTACAACATGGCACAGAAAGAGCAGCGTTTAGCTTGTGCAGGTTCGATTGCAATAGAGCATTCATCTTATTCCGCGCGCAAGCGGGGGAGCGCCATCTTGGCCCGCTTTGTGCCCGAACTTCCAGTTGAGCAGTACATTGCGATACATTGAGTTAGAGTTCTATCGAGATGACTGGCATCATATGTTATGAGTCATCCTATAGTTAGGAATGTTTATTTAAGATTTCTGTAATACATCTTTCCTATCTGAAGTTAGGAGAGCACTGAGAGGAGTGGCTGTTCTGTAAGGACTTTCTATATAGTTACCATGGTTATCAAACATAAGATAGGATTTGCGAGTTAGAAAGTGTTTTGGTTATAGCATTTTAGACAGTAAATATTCAGATAATGATGAGGTTTATTTTCCCAACCTCCAGTGCTGATGCAATCATTTTTGAGGATGGGGGGGGTGGGGGCAGTTGTTGGAGGGGGCCAGACTCACAGCTTCACTCAGATGTTCACACGTTGCTCACGTTGCACTCCACTCCATGGGAACACAGCTATCACTGTCCTGCCAATAAAACCATTTAAGAGTGACTGAAACAATCTCTCTGTCTTCCTGTCTCTCTCTGTCGGAGTGCATGCTGGGAGTGAGTGGAAGGAGCGTCTGAGCGGGAGTTGTGCCCGCTGTGGCCTGAAATTGCTTTCTCTATTTTCTATCTTTCTTTCTATCTTTTTTGTGTATTAATTAATTGTTGGTAAGAATAGAGCCTCCTAGTCTTGTGATTCTGTTTTTCGTGGGTCGCCAGTGACCAGTGTTTAAACTGGGAGGCATGGCGGCTCCAGGTTTCAAAATGTTTGATATACTCACTCGTCGCCACACAATTAAAGTATTATCGTCTTTAAGCGTAGACGAGTGTAGTATTGCGGTAGGCAACATTGTTGGACACGATGATGTGGTTGCAGCTTCAAGAATGAGCAATGCTATTGTTTAATTTCTGAGCTCTGTAGCTAAGGCAAATGAGATAGTAGAGAAGGGTTTGGCTGCAAACGGCTTGTTTACTCCCGTCCTTCCTCTCTCTACACCTGCTAGAAAGGTGACAATATCAAATGTACCACATTTTATAACTGATGACATGTTGAAAAGAGAATTGTGTCAATATGGGAAACTGGTATCACCAATTTAAAAAAATCTGATTGGGACCAAATCTGAGCTCGTCAAACATGTCGTGTCATTCAGGCGCTATGTTTACGTGATCTTAAATAATCATAATATGGATTTAAATCTTTAGCTAAAGTTAAAAGTTGATGAGTTTGATTATACCGCGTTTGTGTCAACCGACTCAATGCGTTGTTTTGGTTGTGGAAAAACAGGACACACTGTTTGAACATAAACCCAATGAGAGTACCAAATCAAATTGCAACAGTCGTGCAGACGAGCCTAGTGCAGAAGCGCAAACCACTGCTGCTGCAGGAGAAGGTCTGGCTGGACCGACTCCGTCAGCAGAGGTAAGAGAGAAACATTATGGTGCACAGGCCGAGGGCGAAATGCCAAGTGCTTCTAATGATATCTTCAACAAATCATCTGAAAATTTAAACAGCGGAGAAATTTTTCAAAATCACACCGAAGACTCTAGAACAGAAGCACAAGCCTCCACTGCTGAGGGAGCGGGTCCAGTTGAACCGGCTCCGTCAGCAGTGGTAGGAGAACAAAATCATGATGAAGCAGAAGGTCAGGATAACTCTATGAACCCCATGTTAATGTAAGCAAAGGAACCACTTATATTGAAAGTGAGGAGGTCAATATAGGCCTACAAGTAAATCATGGCCTCCTGGAGCCTTGATGAGGATCTCTTTGTGACAAATGTTAATCAAAATGTGTTTAAGAAACCCATTAAAGAAAAAAAAATGCAAAAAAAAGCCTGCAAAAAAATTAGGACATGGGCCCGTAGACACTGATGAGGATGAGTCTGAATATGATTGCGGCGACTGCTCAGATTCGGGCGCTTCCATTTGCTCACAAGGAAGTGCGTCTTCTTCAATGGTCTATAAGTTATGGTGTGAGTGAAATTAAACTATTTCTCAAGATCACCAAAAACATGAAGAATGTTCAAGTTGCCGATTATTTTCCTGATCTTGAGAAATTTACTAAAGGCACAAGGTGCTTTATGTTGATGGGAGTATGGAAAGATACAAATAAAACAACTATGTCAGCAATACACTTACAATGTCACTAAAGATACAGTCCAGGATATGAAAACTTTGGAAAATGACATTTTACATTTTCAGAATTTGGCACAGTCTTCTAATAACCAAGAGCTATTGGATAAACTTTTTGAACAGAAAACTAAATTGTCTGACCTGCTAGGGCTGAAAACACAAGTGGCTTTGGTCCGATCACGTTACCAAAGTGTGAATGAGATGGATGCGCCCTCCAAGTATTTTTTTTTTTTTTTAATCTTGAGAAAAAGAATGGACAACAACGTATGATTCACAATTTAACATCTGAAACTGGTGCTTTGCTGTCAGAGTATAGACGGGACATAGTTTCTGAACAGAGTTTTTTGAGGGGCTTCCTCAAGTATCAGATAGTTCTAATGAGATGCTCTGTGGGGTGATAACCCTGGAAGAAGAGCAAAAGGCGCTCCAAAGCATGGAGACTGGGAAAGCGCCTGGATTGGATGGACTCCCAATGAACTTTTATAAGTAATTTTGGACTGATTTGAAGGAGGATTTGCTTGAGGTGCTTAATGACAGCTTAGGCGGAGGGCTGATGCCAGTGAGTTGCCGAAAAGCTGTCCTTACCCTTCTGCCTAAAAAGGGAGATCTTAGTGACAAAGTCACGGCGCTCAGTGTCTTTGCTTGCCTGGGAGTACAAGCTGCTGTCTAAAGTACTGCCCGGTTGGGTAAGGTCATGGAAAAAGTTATTCACCCTGATCAGTCCTATTGTGTTCCTGGCAGGTCAATATTTGATAATATATCATTGATTCGAGACATTTTAGATGCATCCAAGGTCTTTGGTCTAAACACAGCTTTTATCTCTATTGACCAAGAGAAAGCTTTTGATAGAGTGGAGCATTCCTATCTTTGGAAGACTCTGAATGCATTTGGTTTTAGCTCAAATTTTATAGATAAAATAAAAGTACTGTATAAGGACATTAAAAGTATGTTCAAAATTAACGGTGGCTTATGCTCTCCCTTTAAGGTGTTAAGAGGGGTGAGACAAGGATGTTCTTTGTCAGGTATTCTTTATAGTTTTGCGATAGAGCCTTTATTGCAAAAACTTAGGAAAACTTTAAAAGGGGTATCCATTACAAATTCCAATGTTACCTTTTGCATTTCAGATTATGCTGATGATGTGATCTTGATGATCAGTGGCCAGTGTGATGTTGATACTTTGGTTGAAGTGTCTAAGGGTTTTGAAACTGTCTCTTCAGCCAGAATTAACTGGTCAAAGAGTGATGCCTTTCATGTTGGGAAATGGGAGGAGGGTTTACCAAGTTTGCCAGGTGGTTTAACATGGAAAAAGGATGGTCTTAAATATCTAGGGATTTTTCTTGGAGATGACTGTTATGTGCAAAAGAACTGGGAGGGGATTGTTGACAAAGTAAAAGGGCGTTTGGATAAATGGAGGTGGCTTAAACCCCAAATATCGTACAGAGGGCGCACACTAGTGATCAATAATTTGGTGGCCTCTTTTTTTATGGCATAGATTAGCATGTGTTGACCCACCTATACATTTATTTGCAAAAGTTCAATCATTGCTATTAGATTTTTTCTGGGATAAACTACATTGGGTTCCACAAGGTGTTCTTTATCTGCCAAGAGAAGAAGGAGGACAAGGCCTAGTTCATGTACAAAGTAGAACGGCAGCCTTCCGCATGCAATTTAACTGAAAAAAAAAAACTACTGACTGACCAAAAAGACCTGTGGCTATTCACAATTGCTATGTTTTTTTTTTTTAAAGAAGTGTGGGGTTTATTGGAGAATTGAACATGGATAAATCTCTGTTCTTCATGGATCCCTTAAAGAGACTTTTGAATACCTCACAATTGCTATGCGGCTCTACCCATAGAACCAACCTTTTTTTTTTTAATCTGTTCAAAGTGTGGGGTTTATTTAATGTTAACTATTAGTAGGCTAGTTAGACTATACAATAAACGACGATCAAAAAATTAAAGTTGTAGCAGAACAATCCCTGTAACCAAAAATTTTGGCATTTTGCAAAGCCTTTTTTTATCACGCGTTAACTTTGGTCCTTGTTTGCTTCCTGATAGTTTAAGAGTTGGGAATTTTACATGTATTTTATAAGTACAGACCTAACATGGAACAGTAATGCAATGTCTGACTAAAAGGGTTCTCTTAAATTTATTTGCATCGTTATTTTTTTATTAACTTTGGGGCAATTACTAGATCTAGTTAGAATGTCTGTCAAAACGTTGATGTTCAGATCTAAAATGTGTCCATTTAAAATTTGTAACAAGTGTTTTAAATATTAGGTCATAGGCAAGCTAGCCATAGGCTATTTGAGGAGCTGGCAAAGAGTCTCTCAGTTGCAGAGATGTTCTTCACTTACAGCAGAGGTAAAATGAAAAGAAGCGTTAATGTTAAAGGGCTACTTTGAGAGAAAAAATTGGGCAAATGAAAGGTGACCCTTTTCCTAATCTTATGCTAACGCGGATCTCAATATTGATCCAATCGTGATTATCATTTTTTGGAGTTTGGTGATAATACTGTTCAAAAAATGTGAAAATGTAACAAGTGTTTTAAATATTAGGTCATTTCAGTTGTTGCACAGAAACCTCTGTCTTTGTATAGTTTGGTGATAATAATAGATGTGAATGTTTTACAATGTTTGTGTTTGGGTTTAAAACAGAAGGTTGACACTCCTTGGAGCACTGTACTTGGGTTGGGTAATGAGGTAAAACCAGAGTAGAGAGCACTGTACAAGCCACCATTAGCTAAAATAATTGGGGACCTGCAATGGCGAATTATACATGGAATTATAGATGTGAATGTGTTTATTTTTGTTTTAAATTGTGAGACGAGTCAAAATTGTCCATTTTGTTTTGATCGAGTTACTGTGTTTCATGCTTTTATGCATTGTTCAAGATTAGTGGAATAGTTTAATGCATTGGAGAGACTTTTTTGTTTCAATGAGACATTTTCAGATAAGATTTTCATTTTTTTGTTTTCATTATGTTAAAAAACGCAGAACTGTTTGCCAGTTGCTGAACTTCATTCTAGGTCAGGCTAAGATGGCCATCTATTTGAGCAGAAAGAATAAAGTTGAAAATGGGCAAAATCAGGATGTTGTAATGGTGTTTGCAGCTCTGATTAAATCTAGACTGCAAATAGACTTTTACAAAGCAACTGAAAATGTAACAATGTTTGAAAGTATTTGGTGTGTAAATGGGGTCTTATGCTCAGTTGTAAATGATGAATTTAGCTTTTCACACTTTTTTAAGCTTTTCACACTTTTTGTGCTTTTTAATCAGAGGCAGACAGAGTACACAGCTTCATTACTTGAGTAAAAGGACAGATACCCTTTGCTAAATTATACTCAAGTACAAGTAAAAGTACAAAAGTCAGATGTCTACTTAAGTAAAAGTACTGAAGTACTTGTTTTTAAAAGTACTTGAGTATCAAGAGTACAAGAGTAGCCTACATTTTCTAAATATTGCATTACTACTGCCACAGTGCTTACATTTATGTACAGAAACGTCCTACATGGAGTTATGAAACATTTTAATGTTAATACCTTGGAGAATGTAAAAGGAATTGGAAGTAAAATCAAGTAATTTTCATCTTTTTACCATGTTGCCAGGGATGGGCAGTGTTTCTAATACATGTATTTAAAATACTTATTTCTAATACAAAATACTATTTTGTAATTGAAACACTTGAAGCGAAAACTATCATTAACTTGTTCAGAAAATTGAAATAGTCTGGCGAGGTGGGGCCACGGGTTGGCACATTCCCGGGATGGACCTGCTGCGCCTTCATCCATTGTTTCGTCCATGGTTTCGTCTCTTATCTGACCATGGAGTTGACTTTGGCGGAAAGCTGAAGGTGATTGCTGATAGGCTGTCCCAATCAGTGGTGCCTGCACAATCCAATCTCGTTTGAGAAGGAAAACAACAAATTGAGGGTTTCCGAGATTTTTCTTTTTTCTTTTATTTTTGGAAGAAAAACGGATAATGGGTAGTCATGGTTATGGATAGAAATGTAGTGGAGTAAAGAGTACAATATTTGCCTCTCAAATGTACTTGAGTAAAGTCATGAGTACTCCCCAAAAATGATACTCGAGTAAAGTACAGATCCCTCAAAATTGTGCTCAAGTACTGTACTCAAGTAAATGTACTCCATTACTGTCCGGCTCTGTTTTTAATCTAGTGTGATTTATTCACACTCATGACACAATGCTTTTATGTTGAACTTTTGTAATAAACATTTTTTGAAAATGTAATTCTCTCTCTCTCTCTCTCTGTGTTTGTGTGGTTAATAGTATGTGATGACTATAGTGACTCCTTGTGCTGTGAGAATGCTTGTCAGAGACCCAGACATTGAAAAGCTGGGTGAAATGAAGTGTGTGTGTGTGTGTGTGACAGTTGGTCACACGACACCTTCACTTGATTATGCACTCCACAGGGGGGCTTGTCTATTCCGGGACAAAGCATCCCTTCCCCAACACACACACACACACATCCCTAAACAAACACTCACACACACATACACAACTGGCCCATCTAAGATCTAAGAATATATTTACATTTGACCATCCGCCCAATTTCAAATGAATTTGGAATGGGGGGTGGGGGGGAGCGTGTGGCTTAAGGGGGGGTGTGTGTGTGTGTTGGGTTGGTGGGGGCAAGGTGAATAATTATTCATCTCAGAGTTCAGAAGCTGATTGCAAAGGGGATTCTGAGTTGACAGCATAAAGACACACACACACAGAGAGAGAGACACACAGACACACAACCTCATTATGACCAACAGTATTGCTTGCCAGTCAATTAAGTTCTAGAAGGGAGTGATATGGAAATGAGAATCAGAAATAGCGAGATACCGTTATCTTCATAGAAAGGTCTCTAATTAGAGTTTGTATGTATTTAAACACACACACACACATATTCCCATGAGCATACACACACACACATACATTCTCATAGACACACACACACACATTCTCATAGACATGCACACACTGACTGACTAGGGTTGGCCACTGGAACCCAGTTCCAATATGGCACCGTTAGTTATACAAGTGATACAGGAGCACAGCACAGGACAGTGCTGTTCAGGTGATGGGCATACAAGCATGTTATAGAAAAGCACAGGACAGTGCTGTTCAGGTGCTCATTCAATGTGTGTGCGCTTCTGCGCAAGTGAAAATGAAAAAACTGAACTAATTTGGCGATAACGGAGGTAGGCCCCAAGCTAGAAGCAACGGTATTTAAAACAAAGAATGAAGTGGATTTCTGTAACTGTCCATGAAAACAGCATGGCGATTGGATAGCCTACTGCACGAAATAATTTAAATTGTGACTTACGACTCATGAGTTGTAGCGCTATCCTATTGCGTGCAGAGGGAATTTGAAAGACAACCGTTTATCCCGCCCCTCGGATTGAGCACTGCCAATGGTAAGTTACCAGACCCTACATCTTGATGTGGGTCTGGCTTGTCAGGCTCCTGCCACCTAATTTTATGCCTCTATATTTGATGACGCCGAATTAAGAAGTATTTTCTGATCAGGGAAACTTTTAGTTTATGTTTCTTTTGGTCCGCGGTTCCATAACATTATTCAATGGTGCTGCAAATTACCAGACAGACATAATTGAAATACATGGCTCCGTGGACCAACAATCTACTCGTCGAGTAGGCTCATAGTTTGAGAGACGCTGCAGATCATAGACAGAGAAAGCATATGCTCTGGGAACAGAATGCGTGATTTTGTTGCGTTGTATTAGGTGCCTTGCTCAAGGACACTTCAGCCATTCCTACTGGTCAGGGATCGAACCGGCAACCCTTCAATTCCAAGCCCGAAGCCCTAACCAGTAGGCCACAACTGCCCCCTTAAACTAAATACACACTCAAACTAAATACACATCAGTACTGATGTGCAAAGCCAGCAAAATATAAAAAATATGACAATGTGACTCATTCTCCTGATGCCCCAGAGAAAACAATCAGTCCTTTTCAACGATCCAACAAGCCGACAGACCGACTGACTCACTGACAGTGATTGACAGTCTCTGATGTTTTTAGAGTTTCAGTTCTCTGTTCTCTATTCTCTGTCTCTATTAATTATTTATTTTTCTACAGAGTCCCCCTGTATTTGTATTTTAAACAACTGTTGTAAATACCACTCATGGCTAACACCCCCTTCCCCCTGGACATTGTACCTGTGAATTTGTTTAGAAACTGACAAGATAATTATATAATTAATTCTATAATTTCCGAAGAGCCATGTCTATAACATGTTAGCTTTTATGTGAAGGTAAAAAAACTTCTTCGAATTAAAGAGTACATGTAGACTGCTTTAAGTGTGTGTGCGTGCGTGCGTGTGTTTGTGTCAAAAAATGTGAAGGTAATGAATGACTAACTGTTTTCAAAGACATCAATTTTTATAAGTGGGATTAAAAGAAACTCAAAAGTTGATTACTAAGGGGTTACTGATTTTTCAAATATATTGTCAGAAGTGTGTGTGTATTTAATTGTTTTAGAGAGAGTATGTGTGTGTAAAAGGGGGAAGGAGAGAGACAGGGTGTGTATATGTGTATGTTTATGTCTCATGATGTGCAGATTCAAAGCAGCCTTGAGACATACCCTGTTTCTCATGGTGATTACTACACACCACACACACAAACACACACCACACACACACAAAATCCCCCATGTGGGCCCATCCCATCAGCATTCCGGAACACACCCCCTCCCATGGCGACGGGCCCCGTAATATTTTGCCAGGACTGGCCTGGCTGTGGGTCAGAGCGTCGGCGTGATTGATAAGCTACTTGGGCCTCACCATGCCACAGCTGTCCCATTGGCAGCCCTCAAAAGAGTATAATGATGCTCCTCCGAGACACGGAAAAACACACACACACACACACAGCACCACCTGTCAGTCCCTACATGCTCACCTCACTTCCTCACATACTCTGTCATCATCAAAAGCTCAAACACTGCAGTGGTGTTGCTGCCATACCATAAATGACAAATGTAAATGTAAATCAGGTTTCTCGACCAAGTATACTTGTGTATACAAGGAATTTGGTCTCTGCATTTATCCCATCCGTGAATTAGTGAAACACACAGAGCACACAGTGAACACACAGTTAGGTGACACACACACTAACCCGGAGCAGTGAGCTGCCTTGCTACAGCTGTGCTTGGGGAGCAGTGAGGGGTTAGGTCCAGGATAGTTAAACATGACATACACTGGGTGGACGAACAGATATTTTACCTACTGTGATATTAACATAAAAGGCATGCAACTTTGGTCTGCCAAATCATGCTCACATATCATTTAAAAAGCCCAAACTGAATATAGCTGTGGTGCACAGCGCCTGTAGCATGAACAGGGTCTGAGCACCCACTGGGACCCAGGTTCGAGTCCGATCTGCGGTCATGTCCCGATCCCACCCTATCTTTCTCTCCCACTCACTTCCTGTATGTCTTCACTGGCAAAAAGCCCAACAAATATACTTAAAAAAAAAAAAAAAAAAAATGGTAACACTTTACTGTAAGGGTCCATGAATTTTCATGAATTCATGCATTAATTATAATTTAGTAATTCATAATTTATGTATTACTTCATTCCTTAATATCTCATGAATCATCAGGAATTCATGAGTTCATAGTCTTTCATTCGTGACTTCATACATGAACAGCACATCACCTAATGCATTAGGTATGGTGGGCATATCACTATGAATTATGATTTATTAAGCATGATCATGATTATTTCTTTTTCTGACAAAAATGTGGTCATCATAAATTCTGATTTTAACACAACTTTACAGTTCTCTAAACACATGTTATTATTCAACACTTTAGTTGAGGGGCCACAGACATGATGAGCTCATGTGTAATTAACCTCAAATTCATTTAATCTTGATAATCATGCTTAAGAAATCAATCATAATGATGTACCTACCGTACCTAATGCTTTAGTTGATGTGTTGTTCATGCATGAGGTCATGAATGAGAGACTATGAACTCGTGTAAATTCCTGATGATTCATAAGATATAAAGGAATGAAGTAATACATAAATCATGAATTAATTCATGCATGAATTCATGATGTCATGTACCCTTACCATAAAGTGTTACAAAAAAACAAAAAGAAACCATTATTCCGATATTTCCATTATTCCGATATTGCCATTATTCCGATAATGCCATTATTCCGATATTGCCATTATTCCGATATTTCCATTATTCCGATATTGCCATTATTCCGATATTGCCATTATTCCGATATTGCCATTATTCCGATAATGCCATTATTCCGATAATGCATGGACATTTGGAGATGAGATGGACCTCTTTATGAAGCATAAAAGCAGGACAAAGGTTTCCTCTCGCATTCCTTCATGCAGCAGATCTAACTTGATGTTATACCTTACCATCAAAAATAATTTGAATGTAGGCTACTTAGAGCACTTGCATGCAAGAGAGAGAGTCAGTCAGTTCCAGGGTTGGGCATGTCATTGTTTGCATTTTCTATTTGGTATAAGAAAGTTATAAGGAAATCATAAAGGCAATAAGGACAAGTAGGTAATTTAGGCTACAAGCTGGCCAGACAGTGCTGGCCTATCTAGACTACTTTGAATTAGTGAGTCTTCAATGATTCGTTCTCCTTAAGATAAGCATAACATGAATCTTTGATGTATCTTGCTATTTAAAACGCCATTCTGTTAGGTGGCTATAGGCTATATAGTTAGTTTATTTTATAGCAAACAGAAATGTCAAGATAGCAACATGTCATTACATCCTTTAATTGTCAAAATATTAGTGTCCATAATATGCCATCAAAGTGGCACAAATGAGAGTCGGTGGATTCATTTATGAAAAGTGAGCAATAAGGGCAGGCAAAATGGGAATTATGAGAACCGTTTAGACTATAAGTGCTGAGCCCCGAATGGTGATGCCCCTGTCCCTCTCCTCATCTGTCTGTTTTATTTTCATTTCATCTCTCTTGCTCTCTCTTAATCTGTGCGCATCTTATTCTCTCTATCTCTCTCTCTTCAGTGAGTCTATATCTCTCCATATCTCTCTTCAGTGAGTCTCTCTCTCTCCTCAGCCCCCCTCCTCTTTGTCTCATTTGCTTCTTCAATCTCTTTGTCTTTTCTCTCATCTCACACTCTCTCCCTTTCTCACTCTGTTCTCTCTTTCTCCATCTTTGTCTCCTTTTCCCAACACACCTTTTTCTGACTGTCATATTAAACTTGCTGTGAAAATACATTACATATGCTCCAGTCCTGATGGAGAACTTTAGAAAAAAATATAAGCATGAAAAAATAAAAAAACAAAGTGGTCTACTCACAAAATCATAAGTCTTTTGGAGACTTTACCTTCCTGAGTCTACAAATCAAGACTGTGAACATGACCTTAAATACTCTGCTACAGTAAGTTGTGGTGTCACTTTAAAAAAAAGTGTGCAAATTGCTATTAAGGGTGTGAAGGGAAGGTGTGTCTGTGTGTGTGTGTGTGTGAGAGAGAGAGAGAGAGAGGGTTTGTGTGTGTGTGTGTGGGGGGTGGTGTGCTCTTCCATTTAAAAGTAGGGCCGTGAGTGATTCAGTGAAATAAATCACCTTTGTTTCAGCTCCATTGTAAACATTATCGCTGTGGAGACATGGCTATGGCAGTGAGCCTTTGAGATGCGTTACTTCAATTATCCTCATCTACCCCACCCCCTTCTCTCTCTTTTTCTCCCCTCTATTTGCCTCACTCCCTCCTCCCTCTGTTTCGCTCTACCCCCACCACACACACACACACACACTTCTGCTGATAGGCAAGGTTGGGGGTAGTGTGTGTGTGTTGTAGAGTAGTGTATTTTGTCATCAGAATGCTTGCGGTGAAACCTTTAGGGGACAAAACATGAGACTGATGACACAGGAGGTCCATCCCTAACCCCTAACCTGGCCTGGACGTCCCAATCTGTCAATGCCTAAGACCAATCAGATGCACCTCCGCTGCTACAGTATGAAAACATAATGTGTTGCTGTTGCAGGACGGACAGGTGGGACCGGGGTGAGGTCATGTTGTGGCATGTTTCTGGTCCTGTCTGTGGTCTTGCTAAACTGAGCTTAAGTCTCCAGTGCAGTTTCTGCTGTTGGTGCGACTCTCTCTCTCCTGAGGGGTAGGCTACTCCAAGCATGTGCTTTAGAGATAAACCTGAACTCACACTCAGTGGTAAACTTATATATATATAGAGAGAGAGAGAGAGAGAGAGAGAGCTTTTTACCTTTATTTGGACAGGACAGTGAAGATTGACAGGAAGTGAATGGGAGAGAGAGAGAGGAGAGAGATGGGTTGGGATCAGGATATGACTGCAGGTCGGATTCGAACCTGGGTCCCGTATTTGGACCCGTACATGGTATGGTATGGGCGGTGTAGCCAGTTGCGCCACAGCACCCCCCAGTGGTAAACGTCCTAAAAGAATCACTGTATGTTTTTTTTCTTGTGTGTGGTGAAGACATGGGGCACTCTAGAGCTCTCTAGATTTACCCAGGTTTGTCACCACATCACATACTTGGCACCTCTCACCCCCTGCTGCTATCAGATCTCTCTGCCAGTTAAGGTGGCCACCCCACTGCTCCCAATGTGCAGGTTGGTGCCTTGCACACACGCACGCACGCGCGAGCGAGCACACGAACACACACACACACACACACACACACACACACACACACACTCGCGCATATATTCAAAACATTAGCATAGCCTTCCAGGGGGCATTTAGATTCCCACCCCATTTTGGATTTAAGACATCAAACACACTCTCTCTCTCTCTCTCTCTCTCTCTCTCTCTCTCTCTCTCTCTCTCACACACACACACACACACACACCTTCCTATCCCCTCCCTTGGGCCACCATGCTGGATTCTGAGACTGTGGGATCTGTCTGAAGGCCTTCTGAGGCAACAGATGCATCTGCAGACCTGTAAACAAACACATCTAAATAAACAGCATGGTGGAAATGGGAGGACAAAATGGCCACCACCACCATCGGAAGACCACACAGAACAAGCCCCTCACCCTAACCGTGTGTGTGTGTGTGTGTGTGTGTGTGTGTGTGTGTGTGTGTGGTGGGGGGTGGGGTATGAGAGAGAGGAGGGGAGTAAACTGCCCAACACATCAAAGCAAACCACCTCTTTTTAGTTTATTTACGTAAACGGATTTGTCGGATAAAACTGAGACATTAAGAGGGGGGGGGGGGGCTCTACCTCCCTTGGTGAGTTGAATATTATGGGATGTGACATTCCATCTGAAATATAAACTATGTGGGGTTTTTTCTCACCTCCTGGGGGGGGAAGTGGAAAAGTACTCTCTAATCCTCGCTGGGTGACCAATCACTATGGTGATACTCCTTAACATTCCGGAACACACTGAGCGTGTGTGATCAGGAGAACCAATCATACAGCAAACCCACCAGCTGCCATGTGCATTGAAGTAGGAAAACATGGAGAAAAGGGAGAGGAAGATGGAGTGAAAAAAGAAGACCTGATAATTAATGAACATACACACACACACACACACAGTCATTCATGTGCAAATGCCCTAAAGATTAAGCCCTCTGAGCTCTCAGTGAATTTCAATTAGTGAGCAGTTCTTCATCTCCCAGTGGCTCTTATCAACCTGCCCTGACAGATACTACTAATTGGCCCATGCACAGTGACACACACACACTCTATCTCTCTCTCTCTCTCTCTCTCTCTCTCACACACACATACACACACACACACACACACTCTCTCTCTCTCTCTCTCTCTCTCTCTCTCTCTCACACACACACAAACTACAATACCTGCAGGGCTCACTCCATTCCTGCTTAAACAGAATATTATTGCTATAATCCTTTATCATATATAGTTTATATATATCCATAGTTATCCATGTTTCTATTACAGTCACTGTTTTTTTCCTGTATACCTGTACATTTATATGCCTCCTTTATGTACACGCAAAGTTGAGATGTTTGGGGACATATTTGATGTTTTAGCTTTGACTCTTTCTTGACAGAATGGATTTGGTACCTACTACAATGTGATTTCACACACACACACACACACACACACACAAACACAATGTGATTTCCCTGGCTAAATAAATGGTACATAGTTCATGCATAATACATAAAGGGGAGGAGGACTGAATTAGCATAGCGTTCAAAGGGGGCTGATATTGTCAGCTCACACTACTATGGCCACTGGCAGCAGGATGGAACTTTTACTGCTACAGTATTTCTATTACTGTTGCTAGATCCTATACAGATTCAAAATCTCTCTCTCTCTCTCTCTGTCTCTCTCATACATGCACACACACACACACACACACGCACAAACACCAAAACTGAATATGTTGTTGGGGGGGCGAAGGTGATATCTAAATTGGTGAACTAATTCTGTAAGACATCTTTCTTTGGGAAATTATATCAAACAGAGGATTTGTGGGACATTCTCATCTAGTACTGTGTGTGTGTGTGTGTGTGTTTATTTTGTGTGTGTGTTTGGCTTTGTACCACGGGAGAACTCAACATTCTCAACAACTCAACACAAACATTCGGTGGCCATTTTCCAGGAAGAGGAAGCATTTATGGTGTGTGTGTGTGTGTGGGGGGTTGTAAAGCGTTGTGACACCCCACAGCTGCTGTCTCTCAGCAGTGCAGGAAGCGCCTCCTGACCCGGACAGCACAGGCCACTGACCCCTCATCATAAACCCCTGGCCAGCTACGCCACAGGCCAGACACAATGCCTCTCCACACAGGCCTACGCTGCATTCCAGACAACTCGGAGGTCGGACTTTAATGCCGACTTTGAAGTCGGGTTAGATTTGTTCTGAGTTTAGAAGTGGGAACTCCGACTTCGAGTGGCGTTGCACTCTACTTTTTCCCAGTAAGAGGTCAGAGTTCCAGAGTTTGTCTGGAATGAAACTGGGAGATTTCAGAGAGGAAAATGCAACATAACTCAAACCACAGAAAATGTTGCACTAGGTTTGAGGTGTAGACAAAATCAGAGCCTTGTAATGATGATCTCTCTGTATGGGCTGGTTTCTCATACATGGATTAAGCCTAGTCCGAGTCTAACAGAGAACCTCAGTGGAAATCTCCATTTAAGAACGTGTTTAGTCTAGGACTAAAGTTTGCTGTAATCCATGTACAGCAAACTGGGCATAATATGAAAATATTGATTAATTGATTATCATAATTATAAATAAACAGTGTTTCCTAGTGTTTACTGTGTATTTAGCACTGCGTCTGCCTCTGTTTCAGATCATTTTCATGTGATTGCATGCTTGTCCAAATATCTGAAGTGGTCAATGGACAATGAAAGCCCTTCAAACAAGGAATTGTAATTCAGACGACACATCAGACATTTTCCTTGACACCAAGTCCTAACTGCATGTGATGCGAGCGAACATCAGCGATAAAATCAGTTTAATAACATTGTTTTCAATTGCAATGTCTTCACTGCACGTGACGTAAGAGCAGTGCTGTGCAGCGCAATACAACGGTACATTTTGAACGAACTTTTGTCAGACGCCCTGTCTCTATTTTCTTTCTGTCACACGCATTGCTTTTCTATTTTTCTTCATTTTTGTGACAAAACCCCTAAACTGCCAGATACCACTCACAGGCAGCAATGCAGTGACCAGCCACCCTAGCTTTAAAGCAGCCATAAGCAGTCTGGGTCTAATCCTAGCCATCTAACTAGAAATCTGATGTAGTAATCGAAAATGTATAAAAAAACCAAAACACCAAATCGACCACAAACGGTGTTTTTTTGTTTGTTTTTTTTTTTAAATGGAATTGAGCGGATGCAGCCTGAGCATGTCAGAGGCTGATGCATGAAGCTCAGCATTGCAATAGGGAGCATCAGTTTGATGAGAAGCGTTTTAATTCCCCTCAAACGAAGCCCAGCACTCTGATAGGGAGCATCAGTTTGATCAGTTTGATGAGAAGTGTTTTAATTCCCATCAAGTGAAGAGAGAGCAAGCAGGGCTAAGAACCTAATGAGATTACAAACCATTTCACAGCCCACGAGGGAGTCAGAGAGAGGGCAGGAGAGAGAGAGAGAGAGAGAGGGAGGGAGGGAGAGAGGGCAGGAGAGAGAGAGAGAGAGATTTTAAGATTTCAAAATGATGCTTTATTACAGAGTATAAAGAAACAACAAGAGAGAGAAAGAGACAGAGATGGAGAAACAGGAAGAGAACACATGAGAAAGAGAGAGAGACAGAGGGAGGGAGAGAGAGAGAGAGAGATTTTGAGATTTCAAAATGATGCTTTATTACAGAGTACAAAGAAACAACAAGAGAGAGAGAGAAAGAGACAGAGATGAAACAGGAAAAACAGGAAGAGAACACATGAGAAAGAGAGAGAGACAGAGGGAGGGAGGGAGAGAGAGATGAAGAGAAATCAGGCAGGAAGGCAAACTCACATGGAGTGGTGCTGGAAAGATATGGCAATAGGGAGAAAGAGTGAGTAGAGAGAGAGAAGAGAAGAAGGGAGTCAGACAGGCGGAACAGAAAGACAGGAAGCGAGAGATGAGGAAGAAAGGGTAAAAGCAAACAGGGGGCAAGATAAGGCGGCAGAGATGGACAGCAGAGGAAGGGTCAGTGGAGAGGAAGCTTGGACATCCTGTGTGCCATCGTCTGAGCTAGAGAAAGTGACAGGCAGGCTACGCCAGGCATGTAACTGCAGCGTTCTGTTCATCAAGAGAGAGAGAAAGAGGGAGAGGGACAGAGAGAGGCAGAGAATGAGGGAGAGAGATAGTCATGATCTGAGCATAAACTCAGAAAAGAAATTGGACTAAAATTAGAATTAGAATTAGACTTCTAAAATTATTATTATGTTTGCGAATGGAACTCTTCAGTTGCGGACCTGTTGTAGCCTGCCTATTATACAGACAAACAGTCCGACAGGGGTCAGGGGATGACCAGAAAGAGGGACAGAGAGAGAGAGAGGAACGAGGGCAGAGAGAGGAGAAGAAGAGGAAGGATAAGAATGTAAAACTAAACTAACAAGAAAGAGGGATGGAGAGAGAAGAACAACATCCGCTAAAAATCCTGTGTTTTGTTCCTCTCAGCTGATGAAATGGGGCTGTTGTAGTGGAGCTTGAGAGAAAGTGGCAGTCGCCTCAAACTCCACTGGGTTTAGAATAGCCATGGGCCCTACATGAGATGTCGGAAATTACATTACAGCGAAAACAAAGAGGCTTTGTTTGAGTAAGTGAGTGTGTGTGTGTGTCTTTGTGTTTGTGTGTGTGTGTGTGTGTGTGTGTGTGTGTGTGTGTGTATTTCTATGCCTACACTCACATTAGCCCATTTACCCAGCAGACCGCTATCCCAAGACACCATGGACTTTATCCTGTACACCACAGTCTTGCTGGGTTCTATTGTCGGGGTCAAAGACCGCTATCCCAAGACACCATGGACTTTATCCTGTACACCACAGTCTTGCTGGGTTCTATTGTCGGGGTCAAAGACCGCTATCCCAAGACACCATGGACTTTATCCTGTACACCACAGTCTTGCTGGGTTCTATGGTCGGGGTCAAAGACCGCTATCCCAAGACACCATGGACTTTATCCTGTACACCACAGTCTTGCTGGGTTCTATTGTCGGGGTCAAAGACCGCTATCCCAAGACACCATGGACTTTATCCTGTACACCACAGTCTTGCTGGGTTCTATGGTCGGGGTCAAAGACCGCTATCCCAAGACACCATGGACTTTGTCCTGTACACCACAGTCTTGCTGGGTTCTATTGTCAGGGTCAAGCCCCTTGCCTTTCCCTTCCATCAAACCTCACTTCCTGCAGATGAAGTGGCTCCTGCAGCCAAAGTGCAAAGCCTATCAACAACACCAAGGTCATGTGTGGGATTGGATTTCTACAGAACACCCACATTGATGATATGACAGCATGTATGGTATACTATAGGGAGTGTAGAGTAAAGGTGTCTGCCACAATGCTAAATGTACACACACTTTAAACCAGGAAGCAGATGCAGTTGGAACCGTCAGGGTGGTCGTCTATTTGCGTGGATCAGCTCCTGCTGAAGACCTCATAATGGTGGTGTGAAGGCTAACCTGATTAGAGCACCGCTACACAGCGTTAGCCACCTCTGTCTTGTCTGACCTTTTGACCTCTGATGTAGATGTTTGGTGTTTGTGCTTCATCCGCTACTCAGTGGGACTATGTGTGTGTGTGTGTGTACATCAAACATACTACTATTGTTTGCTGTGACATGTCAAAAGAGTCTTACCCATCCATGGGGACGTTCCCAAACAGTCAACAGAGGCGTGACTGGGACTGGGGAAAGTGAGCCTTGTTTAATATTACATTTGAATGTGAAACGTGAAACAAATGTCACAAGTTACCTTTTATACACTGCATCTGCCTCTCTCTCTCTCTCTCTCTCTCTCTCTCTCTCTCTCACTGTCTCTGTCTCTCTCTTCCCCCCTCTCTCTGAAACTCTCCTTTCTCTCTCTCTCATTCTCTCTCTGAATTTCACCTTTTTAGGGGCAAGGCCACTTGGCTTTCAGTTGGGCATATTTGGTGGGGGGCACAAAGGCCACATGTCAGGGCACCAAGGTCAAAATTAACTATACAGTAGTAGGCTATAAAAATGATCAAAGTTGTATTTAGCCTATTCACAGCAGACCTGCATCACTGTATGAAACATTACAAAAACATGAAACATGACATATTGCATAGAACTGTAAATCATCTGATCATCTAATATTTACAGATACCTAGGCTATATTTTACATTTATTTTATATTTGGCCTGATCAAATCAAATCATGTATTAAACAATTTAAGCACAGCTCAGCTTTAAGAAACTCAAATAGCCTAGATGCATGCTTAGCATTTTGTGATCATTAAGGCTACCTACTTTCACAAACTCTTAGTAAGCTGTTCTCTGATTTTAATATTTACCGATATCTAGGTGATATTTGTAACATTTATTTTGTATTTGGCCCGTCATGAAATCATGTAGAACAATTTAAACACCCTGTAAAACTTAAAGGTTGTATCAGCGATAGCGGGGATACGTCACTTCTGTTGATGTTCAAACAAAACAGAGAGCTAGCTCGCTACTCCCTCCCCCTCCCTCCCGTGCAATTAAAACTCAACTAAACCCGCATCTCGTCGGTTATTGGTTGAAACACTTTATTTTGCCTTTGAGTGGGTTGCCAACCCTTGTTGGTACCAATTGTTTTTGTGTACAGATCTCGGAGTCTAGGCTGCCTACAGAGACACGTTTTTTTGACGGCCTGCTTATGGGGCAGACAACTAGCGGATCATTAGGAAAGATAAGATGAATGTGATCATTTATGTTTGGGCCTTTTTTGGGCCTGAAATCGCTGATACAACCTTTAAAGCCCAAATTTGGAGACATCCATGCATGTCGAAATTTGCTGCAAATTAAAAACTGGATTACTCAGGAACTGTACAGGGGACTGCTTTACACCTTTGTGTTCGGTGAGGTCTGCCGTTTATTCTGATATATGGTTTGTCATATGTTGAACGAAGGGTTCATGAAGTATTCCACCGAGATGAATGGGTAGGGAGATTGGCGCAGAACCTTAAGTAGAATTTATGATTAAATTGAATCATATTAGTGAACCGTTCACCACAGCAATAAGCGGCTAACATTGTTTAAAAGCTGAGAAAAAGCTCTTTCATGTGATGTGATACTTGTGATGTCTGTATGATGAGTAGGCTCCTTCGCGAGTAGTTCAACTGAGAAGAA